>NW_015116520.1:30783-34900 GCF_001443285.1 Poecilia latipinna | reverse complement strand
TCATAGTACCCCCAAGAATTTAAAACTACTTTCACCCCTGCTCTTCACAGGTTCAGAATCTGGGAATCTTCTTTGTAAAGGACATCATTTTAGAAGCTGATATCTGGTCTGTGACCAAGGAGGGCAACCAGCTGGTGGACATTACAGATTATTTCATCGAAGAGGTAATTAATGTTATACATTTAATATATATTGCACTGCTAAAACACAAAAAGTCTTTGTACAATAAAACAAAGCTAACTTAAGAGTAATTTTTCAGCAAGACAAATGTTTCAAGTCAATAATTTCTGAATATAGATTTTAAAAAGGTATTGCTCCCTGTGGCAGATTTTTTCACATGTAAAAAGACCTTTCTGTTCTTAATGGAAAAAGAAAAAAACTTCCAGTGCCAAAATCTTTTTCTCTTAGATCAGATACGTTATAACCATTAAATGAGTGGAGATCTTTTTATTTCACAAAAGTCCAATAAAATCTCAAAAATGATAATATGAGTTGAATCAGGGGTTGGTAGAGCTGCCTTGCAGCAAGAAGGTTCTGGGCTTGATTCCCGGCCCGGGGTCTTTCTGCATGGAGTTTGCATGTTCTCCCTGTGCATGTGTGGGTTCTCTCCGGCTACTCCAGCTTCCTCCCACAGTCCAAAAACATGACTGTTAGGTTAATTGGTTTCTTTAAATTCTCCATAGGTGTGAGTGTGTGTGTGCATGGTTGTTTGTCCTGTCTGTCTCTGTGTTGCCCTGCAACAGACTGGCGACCTGTCCAGGGTGACCCCACCTCTCGCCCAGAACGTTAGCTGGAGATAGGCACCAGCAACCCTCCCGACCACACTAGAGACAAGGGTGTAAAGAAAATGGATGGATGGAGTTGAATCAGAATTCCTAATAAGCTAAATGTTTGTGTAACCTACTTCAATGAGAACTCATTTATTTCTTGTTGAATTATTCTATATCCAACTGTTATGAGCTGTTTAGCAATAACTGAGACAGATGAAACCTGCCAGTGTTTATATCCTTCTGTTATGATGAATTCATTAAAAAGTGAACCTCTGAGTGCTTGAGGAGGGAGCTAGAGAACGGCTGGCCGAAATTAGCATTCATAAATCGGATCAACATTGAGCTAAACGCTGCTTGCTCGGCGGATATTGGAAAATCCAATATCCAACTCGAAACTAACTTCACTGCAGTGGGTAACACAATAAAACCACCGGGATAACGTTTGTTTTGGTCTGTTGCCTGCAAAGATGGCACCAAGCGACTGCACCTAAACGCCCCACAACGTCTGACGCAGTGACGTTGGTTCCAAAGCTCTATTGGCCAATAGTAGACATAGAAGGCAGCTCTCCTCATTAACATGACGATGCAGCAGAAAAACAGCAAAGGGAAAAACAGCAAGCAGAAAAGGGAGAAACAAGACAAAGCAAAATATTTATTTTTCTTGATGGAAACTCATGTGTAAGGAAAAGGAAAAACTAAATATATATTTATGCTTTTATTTCTTATCAAAATATATATATTTATGCTTTTAATTCTTATCAAAATATATATTTCTTCTTTTATTTATATATTTATTATTTTATTTATATATTTCTTTTTGTGTTGGTTTTGGTCCTCCATAAAATTCACTATCAAATAAAAGCCATTAATCTCTAAACCTTGAAGAAAATGTCCAGAATATCAAATTTAGTTATAGTTGAAAAACTTTACTGTTGGTATTTGTTTGTTTTTTCTCAGAAGGGAACTAATTCCAGCTGCATGTTACCTCTTATTAAATCTACTGCTCTGAATAAACCAGAGGATCTGACTCATCTGTCTCAGCTGGTAAGAATAAACATTTCTTTTTTTATTTCCTTATAAATGGAGAAACCACCCATAAAATAGTTTTTATTTGTTCTGTGTTTTTATTCTTTATTCTTGCTTCTGTGTGCATTTTGTCCAGAACTCCAGTAACAGTGTGAGCATACCGCTTCACTGCATACTCAGCCTGTCACCCTCCAAGGCACTGAAGCTCACATTCAGAGGAAGACTTCATCTACCGACTCTGCAGGCTGTTAGTTACCATGTTTGTTTTACTCTTATAAAACTGAAGTTGGTTCACTGCTTATTGAGGTAGTATAAATTCAGGGAGAACAGTTGCTAGACTGGCAGCTATCAGGTAGTTATATAAACAATACCTTGTTTTTAATGTTCCATCAAAACAAGTGAAAAATAATGAGACAAATAAATTCTACATGCACTCTCAGCTATTACTGTGGAACCTGGATGGCGATTTCCTGCCAAATTATTTTTAACATTTCCAGTAATTCTGGGTAATTTAGTGCTAGATACAATTAATATGAACAATGCAAATACATGTCAGCTTTGTGATGATTTTTAAGAATTCTGAATGAATTACAGTTCTCTAGAGTTTACCAAGATATGTAACTCTAACCTTCAGTTTAAAGTTAAGAAGGTATATTTTCTTAGAAGGCAGATATTCTACTATACAACAAGATATCCCATCAAGAACCCAAATTGTCAGTTTTTGCCATAATTTTAATGTACTGTGGGGGAGGTGAGAGGGTGTCAGAGAAAATACAAATATGGGAGCACAACAGGAAATGGGGGTAAAAGACTGTAGTTATCTGGTCAAAATGGGAGACTTGACTTGACAGGTATGAGTCAAATCTCTCTTTACCTTGAAATGCCTAGGTTCTTCATGTTTAGATTCAACAAAAAATGTTGGAAGCATCTCTGAGATCTTGACATTACAGTGCCTTAAAGTTGCAGCTCATTCAATGGCTGTGCATCCATTTACATAACTCATTCCATTTGGGATCGGTAAAGTACTTTTGAATGATTTTCAACCAAATTCCATTGGTGCTCTGTTGGAGTTTATGTTTATGAGTTTAAAATCCATCAACATACCATAAAGTCACTGCCAGCTTCAACCAGTTTTTGAGATGTTCAGACAATTCAGAGATGAAACTCCTATTTGTGATAACAAGCAGCTTAGCAGGTGTACCCGATGAAGTGGTTGGTTAGTCTGCATTTCCCAATGTACCCCTAAAGCTTGTATTTAAAAGTGTCAGGGATACTGAGAGAAATTGGATTCATCTAGTAACAAACTTAATTTTTGTGTTTGACATCCACCTAAATTACAGGTGAGTTTCAGGTCCTTAGAGCTGCTGACTGTTACCACAATACAGCTAGAGAAGACCAATCCGATGTTTCTTCAGGAGGATATCCTTGTTCGACAGGTACAACACTGTCCTGACTTCTACTAACTAGTTAACCTACATATCTATTTAAATCATACATGTTCAGACATGTTCACTATCAGTAAGGGTGCACTACAGGTTCAGAACATATGCAGAATGTTGTTTAACTAGGTGCAGGGTTATGCAATATTTTGTAACACAACTTCAAAAAGTGAAAACCAAACTAACTGAGAGAATCCCAGCTATCACCCAGCTCTGCTATTTGGCAAAACTAAGGTTGCTGATACAAACAAAAAACTTTATGTCAGCATACGCATTTTCCAACAATAAACTACATAACTAACTGAATTGCTAACCTAAAAAGGCATTAAGCTTTTTAGATAAACTAGAGAAACTTAATTTTACCTGAGAAAAATCAGCTAAAGTCCAAACCCAGCTGCCTCAACCAGGCTGAACATGAAAGGCTGCTTTCAAGTACACAACCTAGTATTCACTAGGTTGTGACATGTTTTATTCTCCAATATGGGCACAGTTTTACCTATCCATGTACAGGTACATGGACAGGTACGACAGGTACAACACTGTCCTGACTTCTACTAACTAGTTAACCTACATATCTATTTAAATCATACATGTTCATACATGTTCACTATGTATGAACATGTATGATTATACATGAATATACCTGACATGAATATCCATGCCAGGTATATTCCTGGCATGGATAGTTTGAGAAAATAATACAATTAAATTAATTTCAAAAAAGTGAAACTTTTATGTTTATCAAACTTAATAAATACAGTATTTCTTATTTAGTTTTCTTAACTGAAATGTATCAAAAATGTGCCAAACTCTGCCTTTAAAGCCAGAATGCATACTGAACATACTGAACAGTGACTTCTGCGTAATTAGAATAATCAGGTT
>NW_015116520.1:17789-29554 GCF_001443285.1 Poecilia latipinna | reverse complement strand
AACAGTTGCTAGACTGGCAGCTATCAGGTAGTTATATAAACAATACCTTGTTTTTAATGTTCCATCAAAACAAGTGAAAAATAATGAGACAAATAAATTCTACATGCACTCTCAGCTATTACTGTGGAACCTGGATGGCGATTTCCTGCCAAATTATTTTTAACATTTCCAGTAATTCTGGGTAATTTAGTGCTAGATACAATTAATATGAACAATGCAAATACATGTCAGCTTTGTGATGATTTTTAAGAATTCTGAATGAATTACAGTTCTCTAGAGTTTACCAAGATATGTAACTCTAACCTTCAGTTTAAAGTTAAGAAGGTATATTTTCTTAGAAGGCAGATATTCTACTATACAACAAGATATCCCATCAAGAACCCAAATTGTCAGTTTTTGCCATAATTTTAATGTACTGTGGGGGAGGTGAGAGGGTGTCAGAGAAAATACAAATATGGGAGCACAACAGGAAATGGGGGTAAAAGACTGTAGTTATCTGGTCAAAATGGGAGACTTGACTTGACAGGTATGAGTCAAATCTCTCTTTACCTTGAAATGCCTAGGTTCTTCATGTTTAGATTCAACAAAAAATGTTGGAAGCATCTCTGAGATCTTGACATTACAGTGCCTTAAAGTTGCAGCTCATTCAATGGCTGTGCATCCATTTACATAACTCATTCCATTTGGGATCGGTAAAGTACTTTTGAATGATTTTCAACCAAATTCCATTGGTGCTCTGTTGGAGTTTATGTTTATGAGTTTAAAATCCATCAACATACCATAAAGTCACTGCCAGCTTCAACCAGTTTTTGAGATGTTCAGACAATTCAGAGATGAAACTCCTATTTGTGATAACAAGCAGCTTAGCAGGTGTACCCGATGAAGTGGTTGGTTAGTCTGCATTTCCCAATGTACCCCTAAAGCTTGTATTTAAAAGTGTCAGGGATACTGAGAGAAATTGGATTCATCTAGTAACAAACTTAATTTTTGTGTTTGACATCCACCTAAATTACAGGTGAGTTTCAGGTCCTTAGAGCTGCTGACTGTTACCACAATACAGCTAGAGAAGACCAATCCGATGTTTCTTCAGGAGGATATCCTTGTTCGACAGGTACAACACTGTCCTGACTTCTACTAACTAGTTAACCTACATATCTATTTAAATCATACATGTTCAGACATGTTCACTATCAGTAAGGGTGCACTACAGGTTCAGAACATATGCAGAATGTTGTTTAACTAGGTGCAGGGTTATGCAATATTTTGTAACACAACTTCAAAAAGTGAAAACCAAACTAACTGAGAGAATCCCAGCTATCACCCAGCTCTGCTATTTGGCAAAACTAAGGTTGCTGATACAAACAAAAAACTTTATGTCAGCATACGCATTTTCCAACAATAAACTACATAACTAACTGAATTGCTAACCTAAAAAGGCATTAAGCTTTTTAGATAAACTAGAGAAACTTAATTTTACCTGAGAAAAATCAGCTAAAGTCCAAACCCAGCTGCCTCCACCAGGCTGTACATGAAACGCTGCTTTCAAGTACACAACCTAGTATTCACTAGGTTGTGACATGTTTTATTCTCCAATATGGGCACAGTTTTACCTATCCATGTACAGGTACATGGACAGGTACGACAGGTACAACACTGTCCTGACTTCTACTAACTAGTTAACCTACATATCTATTTAAATCATACATGTTCATACATGTTCACTATGTATGAACATGTATGATTATACATGAATATACCTGACATGAATATCCATGCCAGGTATATTCCTGGCATGGATAGTTTGAGAAAATAATACAATTAAATTAATTTCAAAAAAGTGAAACTTTTATGTTTATCAAACTTAATAAATACAGTATTTCTTATTTAGTTTTCTTAACTGAAATGTATCAAAAATGTGCCAAACTCTGCCTTTAAAGCCAGAATGCATACTGAACATACTGAACAGTGACTTCTGCGTAATTAGAATAATCAGGTTCCAAACCCACAAATCATATTTTGGGATCCTTTGAAATATTGACTGCTTTTAAAATGTACAGTAATTTTACCCAAAATATTTGAAGATTTTCACATGACCATAAATGTGACGGAGACCACCTGTTCGCCAACACTGCTGCTTTGTACCAATTTGTTTGATTTCTAATTTAATTGCTGAATGCTTAATGTTGAATTCTCTCTCTTTTACCATCTGACAATTAATCGTAGTTTGATATAGAGTCAGTGATGTGCCATTTATCAAGAATCACATTTCTTGAACTAGTTCCAAAATAAATGAACTTATGTTCAAAGTTTAGCACCTAAATATTCTTATCTAAGCTCAGCACAACTATGAATTAGCTCTCATTCATTTATCAAAACAATTAATGACATATAAAACAATTGTCTGTCAATCATGAGATCATGCACTATGAATGTGTGTTTGTAAACCTTTCCTTTGCCAGGTTCTTCTCTGTTTAATTATCTGTTCTGTCAAGGTCTGAACTCTCATAAAAGCTGTTTTCAAGCAAAACAATGTGAATGTGAGAATTTTTTTCTATTAAGACAATGTTTATGAATGTTTATAAATGTTTTAAAATATCAGTTCTTTTTATACATGTCAGCTGATTAAATTGCACTTAAAGAATTGAATGACACAATCTCTGCTGCTATTTCAACTTTTTTGAGAACAAAGTTAGAAGTAACTGAACTAAATCGCAACTCTGTATCTGCTGTGTACAAACTTTTACTGTTAACAGCAGCAAACAGGTACAGTTTATATTCTTAGAGCACGAGGATTCAGCTTATATTATATTTAAACTGAAGAGGAAGGTGTTATTATAGTCAAGTCTAAGATTAAAAGAAGTTCATGTTAGCTTCTCCTTCTGCAAAAACGTGTTGTGTCTTAAGACACAAGTCATGTGTGCTTAAGACACACATGCATGTGTGCCTCTTCAAATGTCAACATCAGAAACAGCACAAGGAGGATCAGATTCAGCCAGGAAATGATTTGTGACTGTTCATTGCTTCAATGCAGACCATCCTGGATCTGAGAAAAGAGGGACCCAGCTCCATCCCCATCTGGATCATCCTGGGCAGCTCCCTGGGAGGCCTGCTGCTGCTCTGCTTAGTCATTCTGGGCTTATGGAAGGTACACAAACCTACTGTCAGCCCACACCTCCACTTTATCTGGGCTCTATTTTGATTCCAGTTTCTTACTGTCACATGTTGATGTGCCGCTGGGCAAGGCACTTAACCCCAAGTTGCCTACTGATCTGCATACTTAATGCATTATTAATGTGTGAGTGTTTGAATATGAATGGGTGAATGTGGTTCTAGTGTAAAGCGCCAGCGACCCACTGTGCTTAGGGTACACATTAACAACTTACCATGATTTTTTTCACAGCTTGGATTCTTCAAAAGACGGAGACGTCAGGAAGAGGAGGAGCAGCCCGTCACCAATGGGAATGCAGAGATGCAGCTATAAAGCAGTTTGACGAGTTTCAATCTGCACTTCAAACCAAACGGTCAAGGTCTGTTACTGACAGACCTTGACTGAATTGCTAACCTAAAAAGGCATTAAGCTTTTTAGATAAACAACGAACACTGCAAACTGTTTCCACCAAACTGAGGTGAAATAATTAAGATTTTGCTTGCAGTTGACAAAGTACTCGGTTCATATTGAGTATAAGAAGTATTCATTTACCAGCACCTCAGCCAGTCAGTGGAAATAGTGATGTGTATTTCATAAGACAATTAATGACATTTAATGATGTTTTGAGAGAAACTACTGCAGAGTTAGACAGAGGTATGCAGGTTTCTATAACACAGCTTGCATTATACACATGTAAAGTCATTGACATGTGTACAAGACCTGGTTCCTACTGATCAATATGTAAAACAAACTAAATTTACTCCTAAATTATGGTGACAGTCAAAATATCATGGATAATTTGGACCTCATTCTCCATGTCAGGTCATCTCACCCCACTCTGTATAACACTCTGTCCAGGTATTCTTTGCTGTTTATACATGGCTCTATGGTGCAAAGAAAATCTAAATGAATCAGCATATTTATTTGTATTTTATTTAATAGCTGGCAAGAATGTGTAAAGAATTGTGTTATATGAGCTAAACCCCATATCTATTTGACTACATGTAATATTTGGATGGCTTGTTTGGATGTTTTATTGGAAACCGAAGCGCTCACCTCCTGAAGTTAGGATTCCTGTCATTTTACTCACTACTTTTTAAACCAAAGCAAATCATCAAGGCATTAAAGATAGAATATTGTTTAAAACTATGTTTATTATTCATTTTATCTGTGTAAAGTATAAACTTTAATGAACAGTGAGGATAGGGGCATTACTGTTGGATATAAAGCAGTCATATAAAGCACAATAACACACACCTTTAACCATTTTTAAGGTGTGTGTTATTTTATTCTTTTTTATGCTGAAGATTCTTAGTGTGTATAGCAGACATACACAAAACATTAAAACCATGATAGTCCTCAGTGTGATGGTGCACACCCCAACACATACGGAATCACTTCAGATGTTTGTTTGATTTTGCAGGAAAATAATTTGTTCAATAAAATATCAATCTTATCAAGCATTGTGTTTAGATTATTGCAATGCCATGAGGCATAATTTTCTTTTTTTCAGCACAAGTTGATGAAAAAAAATCATACAATTACTAGAATCACAGTTGAGAACATTTTTAGCAAAACTTCCCAAAAAGGACAAGAAAATTTCTCTGGCTTCTTTCATTCTTATCTCAGACTGGGTTTCTAACCTTGTTTTACATAATAAGACTGAGACCCTCATTAGAGCAGCTCCTGCTTTATTTACAAAAGTCACTCAGATTCTTTTTTGTTTTTTTTCCACCTCCGAAGTCCAGCATTTGAGGTCTTGGTTCAATATTTGATTCTTCTGTGGATTTTGACTGTTGACTGATCCAATAATAACCTTTATTTAACCAGGTTTGTCCCATTGAGATCAAAAGTTCTCTTTTTCAAGACGGACCTGGCCGAAACCAGCAGCATACAGAGAGAGGGAAAAAATTTAAAAACAGTTGCAACACATAGTCGCAGTATAATAATGAATATTCCATACAACTGTCATTGTATTTAGATTATGCAATGCCAAGTCTGGCTTGGATAAATTTTCCCCTTCACACCTCCAAGCTATTCAATATGCTTTGGCCAGACTACCAACATGTTCCAGCAGTACTGACGCACAGGGAACCAAACAGCCACTTCCCAAATTTTCTACCTAATTTCACAAAGCGTATTGCTATCACCTTATTCAGAATATGATTCAGTTTTCCACCACAAGCTTTATACTGGACTACGAAGGAAAATCTATTGGGACATCAGCCCCAATGAAGACGATTTACAATGTCCACCAAACTGCAGACAACAGCAGGAATGGCATGAGAGCATTCATCCAAACAACAAAAGAAGTGCACATGTTGATTTTTTTCTGTTTTTTACCCCAACATAAAGATCGATCCCCGTGGTTCAGTCTTGGAATGATACTGGATAAAAATTGTGCATATAAGCACCCCTTCCTAAGCCAACCCTCTCCTTCTTTTTGACTTCAAAATAAAAGTCAAGTCTTTGTTTGGGTGATCAGTTTGGAAGTTTTGGGCAACATAATAAAGTAATAATAAAGTAATATTTTTTCATGAGACCTTACCAACAAATCTGCAAGGTACTCCTATAAAACCTTTTACAAAGTTGAACTTTTTTTGATGTTCTATATCAGCCAGGTCTCCCAGGCTTAAAGCAAAAGAATTCCTCACCATGTAAATCCATCTGGGAAGAAACGCTTGACTGTTTTAAACAGGACTTAGCAGTATAGCTGCCAAGAGGAGATTTCTTCATCATAATTCACTCTGACTTCTGATCACTTTCAAGTAAAACTACTCATTCACAGTGCTGGGAAAAAAAATAAATAAATCTTGTTTCTATCTTATAATACACATGGAATTCAATTTCATCTCTGTTGAAGAAAATACAGTAAAAATTACTTATTTGTTTCATTTTTTTAATCACTAAAGATATTTGTCCAGTAGAGGAACTCCCACAAAGACAACCTTCTATTTCTGAATTATTAAAGAAACCAGGGGTTGGCTGATTGTGTCTTTGCTGTGTATCAATAACTTTTAGAAAACTTTGATGTTCATTTTGCTACATAATAAAGATTAGAATAAATACACTTTAATTATGAAAAGAACCAGAACAAATCCAGTACCAAGAATTAGACCATATTCAAAACATGATCAACTTAAACTGGTTTTATTGATAATTTACCAATAATACCAAGGGAAAAAAAATAATATATATATATATATATATATATATATATATATATATATATATATATATATAATGACAGCACCAATCATCACCCTCATGCAATAATTTACAAACATAAAAGTTAGCAAGATAAAAAAAAAAATGGCCATAATTTGCCAAACATGCAGAGCAGCAAGTTAAAGATTTCATTTGCAAGGAGCTGCTAAGTCTAAAATGGCCAGCAGGGGGCATTTGGCCATTACCAAAAGTGTTATTAGGCAGTTGTTGGGAGTCTCTGACATTTCCAACATAATCAAAACATTGAGGAAGTCTTCAGAGACAACATGCCTCATAAATGCATAACCAGGACATATCCAGCAGCTGCATGGTGTGTGGATGGATGCACAGAGGTTAACCACATCCACTCATGGAGCAGAATACGAAACACACTCCAGACCCCTGCCTCATGCCACCCCACAGAATGACCCCTTAGAAATCTGTTGCTGGTAATTCTGTTCAATGCATTGATGAGTCAGAGAAATAGAAAACCAAAAACTTTTTTTCCAATGACATTTAAAGTCAAACAAATAGGAAAAAAAAAACATGTTTTCCTGAACATATCCAATAGTTACTAATTCTGTCCAAACTATTTTTTCTGAGCGGTTTAAGAAAGTTCTTTAAATAAATTCAATAAAATAGTTTTAATTCTAAAAATACAATTCATGAGATGAATACAGGGAACCCAAGCGAGGCTGGCTGTGCATTTCTTCATAGGCACCCATTCATTTTGTCTGACAACCTTTTCACAGTAACATGGCATGTATGACATAACACAAAGGATGAAAGGACCAACCTGTGTCTTCTCTGTATTTCAAAAATACACATTCACCAAACCGTCAGAAAATCTCTGCAGAACTTAAAAGGGATTTCTCTGGTTTATTGCAAAAAAATGAGCCGTAGAAGCAATTCTACGCACATCAACCAGGACAGCCTGTTTATGCAGGTGTGTTAGTCTGCAAAACCAACATTTATAAAAAAAATAGGTTTTATCAACATAAAAATGCTTTAAAAACTTTACTGGTGAACTACTTTCAGCACCTTATGAATCCATTGTTTGAAAGAAACAACAGATTTGACCCTACCTCTGAGTTTTCTGATCTGAGTTCAGTGGAACTCCACAAACTCTTCCAGAGTTTTGGGAATCTGGTTGCGATAAGTGATCTGGTGCTGTCGGACAGCACGTGCTGCCAGGCACTTCAGGCTCATTTTCATCTGGGTCTTCAGCAGGATCTCAGACACACCTGTGGTACTTTTGTCCAGCGGAGTCTTCTTCTGCTTGTTGGTCATGTCTGTGTGGGCCCCAGCCTCGACCAAGTTGATGATAATGGCATGTAGAGTGAGGAAGTCACTGATTGGTCGGTTGTACTGGACAATAACGTGGAGGGGAGTGTTTCCTTCGTGATCCACTGCATTTACCTGAGCACCACAGTCCAGAAGCAGCTTGGTCACCTTGGCATTAGGGAAGCTGCAGACGTCGTTGGTGTGAAAATCATCAACAGGTGTGCTGGAGCTGATGGCCAGGTGGAGCAGTGAGGAGCCTTCACGTGTCCGTGGATCCAGCTGGATCAGGTCATAAATGTGCTTGTTAATCTTGACTTGTTCCTCATCACTGCAGTTAGTCTTAGTGGAGATGCAGGCCAAATAAAGAAAAGTAAAAATATTGGATTCATAATTGTCCATGGCCTGTGGCAGCTCGGATTCAACCGCTTTGTCAACTCGAGCCATGCTGCGCTGAATCTCCAGGACACTGCAGCTGAGGACCTGCTCCACTGCTGAGGCCAACACCACCTCCTTCAGGTGCACCATCTGGGAGAACACCTGGGCGAAGCGCAGCAAATCTTTGTGCGTGTTCCGGTTCCCCTTTTGCCGGAGTCGAAGGGCATGAAGCCACAGTTTGATGCACTGCTCAAACTCCATGTTGTCTGCACAGACTGCTCCTCGATAAATGATGGGATGCGACAAGTCAATGTTGTCTGAGCCCATTATGCGTTCCCGAATCATGAGCCCCTCCATGTGCAAGGCATCCCTGTCCACCCGGATGGCTTCCAGCTGCTGGAGCGTTTTACACTCACTACGCCCCCCATAAGCTTCAATGGGTGGCAGCAAGTCCTTCACAATGATGTTGTCAGGGTCATGGTAGCGCTCCGTCATGGCCATGTGAAGGTACTGGTATGTTTTCTGGATGTCATAGTTCTCCCGGTCATTGGCAAAAGACGCCCCCAGCAGCTCCAAAGCCTCGATGCGACTGGGAGGGTCGCAGTCAGCATGAGCCATCAACAGCTCCACCACATCAGCTTTACAGCTCTCTGCAGCTACCTTTAATGGTGTCATGCCATGTCCATTCATCCGCATGGCAGCCTGGGAGTCCATGAGCTCTTTCACAATTTCCAGATGGCCTGCCTCTGCTGCGAAGTGCAGGGCTGTGGCCCCGCAGTGAGCCTTGCCATTGACATCGGCACCCTGCTCCAACAAGAACTTAACCACGTCCACATGGCCCCTATAGGCAGCGATCATCAAGCAGGTGTTGTTAAACTTGTTGGTGATGCTGATGTCGGCGTTGTGTTCCACCAGGTAGCGGACGATGTCCAGTCGACCATCGAAGCAGGCAGCCCGGAGGGGAGTGGAGTTGGTAATGGTTGTGTGGTTGACGTTAGCGCCATGGCTCACCAGGAGGTGAACTACCTCAAAGTGTCCGGCTCCAGCTGCACACCACAGCGCTGTGGCGCCGTCAATGATGTAGCTGAAACACACAAGAGACTGGATTAAATATCATGACAGGCCTGGTCCCAGCAGAAGGTTTTCTAACTCAGAGCTGCAACATTTAAAAGGGCAGTGTTATGTCTTTTCCAGACATATCGTGCCATTTTATAGCACAGTCAACTAACTATCAGGAGGAGGGCAGCCTGGCAGGTATGAATTAACAGGTGGTTGATAGAACATGACAGATGAATTACGACAAATCTGTGCAGCCTCCTCAAATTCAAAGACTGGGTGATTTATTATTAAATAATATATACAGGGAGTCTTGAATTAAAACACTTGTCAGCATGTGCTTAAATGTGAAAAGTCTTTTAGGATCTGGACTAAAATATGAGTAAATTTGTTTGGTCAAAATAACTAATTCATGATTATTATTAATTTCTTGGGTAACACTTTATTTGAAGGGGGTTGAATAAGACTGACATGACACTGTCATAAACATGACATAACACCTGTCATGAACATGAATAAGCCTTCATGAATATTTATGACTGTTGTCATAAAGCGTCATTCAGTAAATTATGACATTTTTAATACAAAGTTGACATTATTCAAAATGTCTTTGTTATGACAACTTGACATTAACTAAAAAATCATTACTGATATAAATTTGTTATAAAAGTATTACTGATTGCACTTTAAAAATCAGGCAACTTTATGTTATTAAAGGTAAAGTTTAAACAGTAATGATTTCTTGGTTAATGTCAAGTTGTCATAAAGACATTTTGAATAATGTCAACTTTGTATTAAAAGTGTCATAATTTACCGAATGACACTTTATGACAACAGTCATAAATATTCATGAAGGCTTATTCATGTTCATGACAGGTGTTATGTCATGTTTATGACAGTGTCATGTCAGTCTTATTCAACCCCCTTCAAATAAAGTGTTACCATTTCTTGTTATTTAATATTTACAATTAATTTAGTTTGTAAGTTAAGTTAAGTTCATTTCTTTTTTTTTTTTTTTTTTTTTTTTGGGGTTTTTTTGGCTCTAGTGGCCTTCATTTCACTGTAGATTGACCGAAAAGCAGGCAGTGGGGGAAGCAAAAGTCATAGTGGTTGGACTGGAACCTGTGACGGCCGCATCCAGGACTCCGGCCTCTGAACATGTGGCTGATTGCTCTACATTCTGTGCCATCGTCGCACCGACGTTCAGTTCTTTTTTATATTTTAATATCTTTTGCTATTTTTTTATTTAGGATTCTGTAATTCAGAAATTGCTGAAGTACACTTCCCTACTGGATTTATTTTGTATCTAATTTCTTACCTTTTAATACAGTTATATTAAGAAAAGATTCAACAACAAAGTATCACAGGAAAATTCCTGTCCATATCATATTTATTGTTCTTAAACCCAATATATTGTTAAATAATTGGGATTATAATAGCTTATAATAGCTTTCATAATCTCGTAGCCAAAGTTATTAGCTGCTGTTAGCCATTTTTATCCTTGTATTTTTGTGCCTGAAGATGCCAATCCCAATTTCTGAGTCTAGAACTGAGTTGAAGATGGCTTCCCTCTTAAAGCTGCAGTATGTAACTTTTACAAAAAATAGTTTTTAGAGACTTGTTAAAAATATCACCATGTGACATGGATAATCTCTGAAAAGATCAAAATCTTCCACCTCCTCCCACTGCTACTATTGACATATACAGAAATACACTGCTCCTAATCAAAAACATGTAGTCAGAGCCAGGAGGCGTGTCTTATCGTTGTCAATCAACCTTGTGTATGTGCTGCTAAATGTGGAGAAACTTACCATTCCAGGAAAACTGTTTATCCGCTGTCATTGGTGGCCGTGCTAACTAGCCTAAGCATTCATAATGGGGCCGCAGCCTCCATTGTGGGGAACCAGCTGTAGCACGTCAGAGAAAAGGGGGAGGGTATGAGCAATGAGTACATGAGGATGATTGACAGCAGTAAGACCCTCCTCCTGGCTCTGATTGGTTGTTTCAGAGCCACAGTGCATTTGTGCAGATGACAACTGGACCTCAGGGAGAAGACAGAGGAGCTACATTTTTTCACAGTTTTATTATATTCTTTTATATTTATATTATATCAATATATGGTGATAGTTTTAATATATCTATATTTTTTATAAAAGTTACATACTGCAGCTTCAAAGGTAAGGTAAGGTAATTTTACTTGTATAGCACATTTTCAGCAACAGGCAAAATCAAAGTGCTTTACATGAATTAAAAGAAAATACAAACAAAATAACAAACCAAAGGAAAGAAAGAAAGAAGAAAAACAAAAAAAGAGGAAAAGACACATTAGGGCAGATGGCAACATTCAGACAAAACAAAGGGCAAAACAAAGACATGAGTGAAGGCGGTGACGTCAAAGGGCCATGAAACCACGTTGCTCAGCCTCCTGGCAAAGTCCGATAAAGGTGTTGTTATCAAGGAATGACGTCCTTGGAAGCACTCAGCTCCATAGCTCCATGCGGGGGTGGGGCTGAAGGTGTGACAGAGTGTTCCGTTTACATATCTTCAAGAAGATTAGAAATATGCAACCCTTCCAAGGCCACACGGGGAAAGCCAATTCAGAAACCTAATGTCTTAGGTCGGGAAGATTAGAAATTTCAATCTTCCCTAAAGTCTTTCCGATACATCTCAGTTCCCAATCATCTAAATTAGTTTG
>NW_015116520.1:11492-14948 GCF_001443285.1 Poecilia latipinna | reverse complement strand
CATTCAGACAAAACAAAGGGCAAAACAAAGACATGAGTGAAGGCGGTGATGTCAAAGGGCCATGGAACCACGTTGCTCAGCCTCCCAACAGAAGTCCAATAATGATGTTGTAATCAAGGCATGATGTCCTTGGGAGCGCTCAGCTCCACAGCTCCATAGATACAGGAGGAGGTGAGGAGGGAAGAGCATTGTGTTTACATATCTTCAAGGAGATTAGAAATATGCAGCCCTTCCAAGGCCACATGGGGAAAGCCAATTCAGATACAGAATGTCTTAGGTCGGGAAGATTATAAATTTCAATCTTCCCTAAAGTCTTTCCGATACATCTCAGTTCCCAATCATCTAAATTAGTTTGCTCGTTCCACTGAACCGAAACTAGCAACTTCTCCAAGATCGATTCCAACTCGTTAGTGAGTTTGAGAGTCCTCGTCTCTGTCCACACCAACAGTCTGAGTGTTCGCTAGTTTGGCCACAAAGCTCCAAACAGCAGAAATCCTGTTATCATGAATAAATCCAGGGTGAATCCCGCTGGGTGTGTCCCCACAGGACAAGAGGGCTCTCCTGTGCCCAGACTTCTCGTCGAAAATTTGATCAATTGCATTAAGAGATCGGTTGACCAGATCCATAATTTGTAGATTTGGATGATGTGCAAAGAAAGGCTACAAAAATATAGAAAAATAAAGGATAAAAACAGAGCAAGCAGGGCAGGCATGGGCAGGGAGTGAGCAGAAGAAAAAAGTGTCCGCCTTCATTGAGAGCAAGAGAGAGAAAAAAGGACATTTAAAGGACATTTTCCTCTCGATCATGGCTCCTTTTCCAAATTGTGTTTCCAACAGTCATGCATGTTGCTTAGAAATATATTTTGTTGATTGAACCAAAGTATTAAAGAGGTGCAGATGTAATGTGGGAGCTTAAGGTTTTCCTTCCATTTTGTTTGAACTGAGGAAAAAATCATATCTTATAAACAAGAAAACTATGTCTATATATTTGTTTGGCCTCAAAAACCAACATTGTTGCTCAAACAGTTCAATGTAAGAATCCTGTGGATATATGTGTTTTAAGTCTTAGTAACAATACAATGTAACTTCATTTATGGTTTTAAATTGACCAACTTAGTACTGAATAAATTATTATCCTAATATTTTCCACAATTACATCAGAGAAACACGGTAATTTAGGTATTTTTTTTTCCTAGCTTTCTCTTTTTCTAATTATACTAAATAGTGCTGCAGATTTATACAGAAGCTTGGTCTAAATGTGTTTGGATTAACACTGCCATACAGCTTGGACTTCTAACAACTTATCCCCTCAAACCTTCACTAACTCAGGATGTTGTGGATGTGACTGTACCCAGGCTTTTATCTGATCAGAACGTTTCTTAGGCTGGACATCCGTTTCCATTACACACCGGCAACCATGCAGTATGTGAATTAGCTTAGTCAAACTGAAATTGACTAAATTGTTGAACATTTAATATGCATTTTTGTCATCTTCCTGGTTAACTGGCTCAACATAAATATAATTAAAGCAGAAGATGTAGCATAATACATGACAGAATTTGGTACCTGTGACGTAGTGAGTGGGTGTGGTCAGTTGAGTTTCAGTTTCCAGAGAAGCAACAATGGGTCTCAGTAGCATAGTAATCTCAAAACCAATATTTTGATCAAAGCTTAAATTTATTTGATTTGATTTAGTGTTAAATACTAATAAAGCCATCACAGTGAGGGATTTTAAGATTTATGTTGACACTGAAAGGGTTAACCTAAATTTAGTTTTAAATGCTATTTTAGACTCAATTGGCTTTACTCAAGGATTTATTGTCCAACCCACCACAGTGGCTTATTGCTCTAAAAGTAGAGTGGGAGGCAGATATTTTAGTTGTGAAGCTCTTTTCCTGTGAACCAGTTCCCAGTTTTAGTCCATGAGGCAGAAAACCTGTCTACTTTTAAGACTACGCTTAAGACTTCCCTTTTTGATAAAGCAAAGATGTTTTCCCAGTCACTGGACGAGTGGGAAGTAAGGACAGGTAGGATGGTCCGATCTGACGGGGAGGAAATGCAGTCCAGAAAAACATTTCTTCCTGGCTCTTTCTTGCTGAAACCTCATTCTAAAGGAGTTATCCTGATGTAGGTTGTTGGAGGACAAACAGACCGCTCATTCTAGTGAGGAAAAATTTGGTATTTGCCGTTATTTCAACTGTTACCTTTATGATTTCTTAGTTTTGTTCTCTCCATGCTAAACGGTATTCCATTTAGCTGCGGGACCTTCCTGGAGGAGGACATCGGCTGAGATAAAGATGCCAGTAACTAATTGTTCCCCTCTCCTACTATTAACTTTTTACTTTTCATTAACAAAATGTTTTTCTACATCAGCTCCTCCATTACTTTTTTGTGTATCTGCTCTGTCTTCTCAAACCCCTAGTCAGTCATGGCCCAACAATCATGGCCTGTTAAAGGACAGTTTTTCCTCTCCACTGTTGACAAATCCTTTGTCCTCATTATTTCTGTTCTGCCATTCAATGTCAACTTCGGGATCTTAAATGGAAATATGGATGCTTTAAAAAAAAATCCCATCCAATCTTTTATAATATTAAAAAAGATTAGCATCAGAGCTACAACCTACATTGTCCCTGTTTTAAATAAATTGTATCCTGGTAATATCACAGTTGGGCTTATTGATGAAGTTTTGATCTGCTAAATATCCATGTTTTTTAGTAAGGTTAAAGTTTCTTAACGTCTGTATTTTTAATAGACTAATAGCCCATATAGGTGATTCGTTTCTTAATTTAACTACAAAAAGTAATTTTTCAATGATGTTCAAATGTATTGAGACGAAGCTGAAGTTGGTTTCCAATTCCAGTTTCCAATAGCTAAAGGGCGATTCCACTTAATTTTTCACTACTTTCCGCATCTTTAATCAACTCTAGTTTAAAAACTACTACACCTAGACACTTGAAACTTGGACTGGATTATTCTCTTCTTCAAGCTGAATATTTAAAACCTTGTTTGTGATTTGTGAAACCTTTTCCTGATTTGTGAAAACTCAATAAAGTTAGATTGTCACAATTTTTGGCACCTCTTTCATTACTAGAACTGCTCTAATTAAAAAACTACAACTCCTAGACACTTCAAACTTGGACTAGATTATTTTCAATTAATAGCAGAATATTTAAAACCATGTTTGTGATTTGTGAAACCTTTTTCTGATTTGTGAAACTTCAATAAAGGCTGATTTGGGACATTTTTTGGATATTGGTCACTCCAGCTCCAAAACTGCAACACCTAGACTCTTCAAACCTGGACTATATTATTCTGCTCTAATAGCAGAATATTTATAACCACGTTTGTGATTCGTGAAACTTTTTTCTGATTTGTGAAACTTCAATAGAGGCTGATTTCGGACATTTTTTGGATATTGGTCACTCCAGCTCCAAAACTGCAACACCTAGACTCTTCA
>NW_015116520.1:0-8365 GCF_001443285.1 Poecilia latipinna | reverse complement strand
GATATTGGTCACTCCAGCTCCAAAACTACAACACCTAGACTCTTCAAACCTGGACTATATTATTCTGCTCTAATAGCAGAATATTTTAATCCATGTTTGGAATTTGTGAAACTTTTTTCTGATTTGTGAAACTTCAATAGAGGCTGATTTCGGACATTTTTTGGATATTGGTCACTCCAGCTCCAAAACTACAACACCTAGACTCTCCAAACCTCGACTGGATTATTCTCAACTAAGAACAGAATATTTAGAACCATGTTTGGGATTTGTGAAACCTTTTTCTGATTTGTGAAAACTCAATGAAGTTCAATTTTCACCATTTTTTTCCATCTGGATCATCTGCTCTAATTAAAAAACTACTACAGCTAGACACTTCAAACCTGGACCAGATTATTTTCAATTAATAGCAGAATATTTNAAACCATGTTTGNGATTTGTGAAACCTTTTTCTGATTTGTGAAACTTCAATAAAGGCTGATTTCGGACATTTTTTGGATATTGGTCACTCCAGCTCCAAAACTGCAACACCTAGACTCTTCAAACCTGGACTATATTATTCTGCTCTAATAGCAGAATATTTTAATCCATGTTTGGAATTTGTGAAACCTTTATGTGATTTGTGAAACTTCACTAAAGATCAGATTACTATTCATATATGTTCCATGCAGTTTTTTTCAAATTCAATTCTAATTCAAAACCACTTTATTAATCCCAATGGGAAATAAAATGTTGGTGTAACTCATTAATTTTTCAAAGAGTTATTGTAGATGGTGATGGCTGTTGGAAGGACAGATCTTTTGCAGGGGTCTGTTAAGTGAAGTTTCACAAATCCCAAACATGGTTTTAAGTATTCTGCTTGAAGGGGAGAATAATCTAGTCCAGGTTTGAAGAGTCTAGGAGTTGTAGTTTTTTTTAATTAGAGTAGTTCTAGTAATGAAAGAATGGTCAAAAATGATGAAAATCTAACTTTATTGAGTTTTCACAAATCAGGAAAAGGTTTCTCAAATCACAAACAAGGTTTTAAATATTCAGCTTGAAGAAGAGAATAATCCAGTCCCAGTTTCAAGTGTCTAGGTGTAGTAGTTTTTAAACTAGAGTTGATTAAAGATGCGGAAAGTAGTGAAAAATTAAGTGGAATCGCCCTTTAGCTATTGGAAGCTGGAATTGGAAACCAACTTCAGCTTCGTTGTATTGAGATGCACCTCAATATCAAACAGGTCTAAGCAGATTGGTTTAGAAACAGGTAGGTCTAACATGTGCTGTACACGGACAGCATAATAGCTGGCTGAACTAAACACGGACAGAGGATATCTCTGAGGGACCTACCCGTCGAACCGGACCGTGCCAGTCTGTTCTGTGTCCACTTTGTAGTGGTCCAGGAGGAGACGCACCACATTGTCGTGTCCATTCCGTGCTGCGATGATAAGAGGAGAGGACCTTTGGCCGGCCAGATGAGTCACGTAGCTCAGGAGGAACCGAGTCTCCACCTCAGAGTGGTTGAGTAGAAGTGCGGCCAGTGTCAGGACCCGACCCTCGCTGGCTGCTTTATAAACGTAGCCGGCCAAAGACTCCATGGGAGCCCAACAGACAGCGATGTTCGCCTTTCTCTTCTCAGCACGCAAACCCTGGTGTGCAGTCCTCCAAAGGAAGCCGCCTCCCATTAAAATATCATAATGAACCAATGCGACCACATGGAATTGCTTGTTCCTTCTTTACAGAGAAACGTTTACTTAGTAAAGATTCTACAACTTAAGTAGCCTACAGAGAGCGAACCGCCACAGGGTTGGAGATTCTAGGCAACGAGTGCCTAAAGTTGCTAGCTAACCGGTTAGCTCCTGTGTTTAATAATAGCTAACTGCTTAAAAACCCATCAAGGATAGGGCTTTGGTTGTTTAAAGTTAGTTCCCGAGTTCTGCACTCCCAGGGGATCCATGCCATGCTGTGTCGGTCAGAAAATTTAAACAAGGAGAAAAAATGAAACAAGTAAAACTGCTACTTTCACCTTTGCGACTAAGTGATTTGCCGGAAGTAAGAGTTCGACACAAAAATAGGTCCGACAGGAACGGTTTTCCACCGTTGATTGTTCCGAGAGGCAGAACATTGTTCTGGCACATCTTAGAACTAGTTACTGGACCCCCTGTTACTCAACATCTACAATCCAGCCTTGACTCGTCTCCCCAGGCAGTTTCACAGAAACTCAGACCTAGAGACCTAAACAGTGCGCATTTACATTATTGGATGCTTTATAGGATTGCCAATGTCAGCAACAATTACAGTGCAGGAGACTGTAGGGCCAGAGTTTACGTCACCTCAGTGGCCTCATTATCAATCAATCAATCAATCAATCAATCAATCAATCAATCAATCAATCAATCAATCAATCAATCAATCAAATTTTATTTGTATGGCACATTTCAGCAGCAAGGCATTTCAAGGTGCTTTACATAATTAAAGAAAAAAAAAACAAAGAACAGCACGTGACATTGAATAAACAGTATGAAAGAGAAAGAGATTTTGAAAAAAACAAAAACAAAAAGAAAACATACTTTTGTTACGGAACTTAAAGCACCTGTCGTCGCCGGACTCTGCCGTCAGCTTAACACGGATATTATCCAGGCCCCGTCGCCTGACAGGACGGAATTTACAGATTTTTAGTCAAAACGCCATTTGACAAGGATTCTTAAACCTCGGAGTTTTAGTCAAAACGCCATTTGACAAGGATTCTTAAACCTCGGAGTTTTAGTTAAAACACCATTTAAAAGAAATTAATAAATAAAGATAAAAACATTAAAAACCATTAAAAACATCAAAAACAACGAAGACATCAAAACCCACACTCTAATCCTAATTTAACCATAAGCAACTCTAAACAGGTGTGTTTTAAGTTGAGATTTAACTTAAAATCTCAACTAGGTTTCAGCTGTAAAACAGCTGAAACCCAGTGTTTCAGCTGTTTTACAGTTTTCTGGAAGTTTGTTCCAAATTTGTGGTGCATAGAAGCTGAAGGCTGCTTAGTGATAACAATTTCTTTGTTTGTGACCTCTTCTGTCAGTCTGATTATTTCTAATTACATCTTATAAGCTTGACACTTCCAACTCCAGTTTCAGAACCGAAGAAGCTTTTTGGATGAGGTGAAATGTTTATGAGATAACAACAGATTCAATTATAACTATTGCTTGTTTAGTAATTACCTATTACTTTATAGAATTGCGTATGAGCATATTGGAGTAGTTCTATTAAATTCCTTTTGATGTGTTCTTATTGTAGACTTTTGTTGTAAATCTTTTGGTTGAGCCATTGCGTGTTTGGATAGTTATTACCTCTGGTTCTGGATGTTGTTCAGCTGGAAGAATACTTTCAAACAGCCTATGCATAATCATGGTGACAATTTGTTATCTTTATTAGGAGCAGCTGATTGGTATATCAAGATATATCAATCATATTCAATAGCACTTGAATTATGACCACAAATCCAGGAGGAGTACAAAAGGAGGCTTCATGGATGGAGAGCTGGACCAAAGAGCGGGATATGGCAACTATCATCTCATCTTGAACGTGAACAAAACAATTTCAGGAGGAACAGGATTAGATCAAACCCTATTTCCATCATGAGAGAAGAAGTGGAGGTGGTTGAGGAATATAAATATCTCGGTGTTCAAATGGACAACAGACTGGACTGAAGATGTAACAGTGAAGCGTCTATAAGAAGAGACATTGCAGAGTAGACTTCTTGTCTAGTCTGCTGCTACAGTAACTCTTTGAAGAACATGAGTTAAAATGAGTTACAACATTTAATTTGCCTTTGGGATCAAAAAAGTATTTTTAAATTTGAATTTAGCACATGACAGTCATGTGACTGTCATATACCAAAAATATTCACTGTTTAACTGTCCCTCTCCACAACAGAAAGCTATTGGCTGAGCTTTTGATGTGACAAACTGCATGTGTACTCTTTCATCCCAGCTCCAAGCTTCTCCGTAAAGAGATGTTTATCTCCTAGTTCATTGGTGTCAAACTCAAGGTCTGGGGGCCAAATCTGGCCCATCATAGCTTATTATGTGGCCCCCTAGACTCCAAATTACATCAATAAGTCCTTCCAGTTTTTCCACAAATCTGCAAAATTCACACAAAATCAACAAATTTTCCAAATTTTTCCTGATTTTACTGCAAATTTTCTCAAAACTGGTCAAAAACATTGAATCTGTATGGTGAGTGATAGAGTCACATTTAACATTTCAGTCATTGAATGTGCAACTACTTAAAAAAAAACTTCATACATTTCTACAAAGTACTGCTGGCTCTGTGCTCCTGTCTATTTGGGTGTTTTATTTTAAGGAGTGGGGGGCTTTGATGCTCTGTGTCCTCAAACCCCCAAGGTGGTCGATGTTTGAACCTGGTTCCAGGTTCTGCTTAAAGGAGAGGTTTCCTTTCTGGTCTTGCTACATGTATGCTGGTCTGAGGGATTAATCTGAGTTACACTTTTGCATTTCCAAAGAGAAAAAAAATTGCAGTCATTGCTCTGCTTACCTAAGGAGAGAGATCAATCACAGGAGACAACTAAAGGATAAAAGTCTGTTATGTGCTCTGTTTGCTATCTCAGACTAATGGGGTAAAGTTAATTATGTAACCCATAAATACCAGTTTGGCATATGGAGGTGACAAGTTAACTTTATCTTAGTCATTAGACATTAAATGTATGGTAAATGCTAGATACATTGTACAAGAGCAGAAGGATATGGAAGATATTTAGATAGATCATATATCTGTCACACACACACACACACACACACACACACACACACACACACACACACATATATATATATATATATATATATATATATAGAGAGAGAGAGAGAGAGAGAGAGAGAGAGAGAGAGAGAGAGGGAGAGAGAGAGAGAGAGAGAGAGAGAGAGAGAGAGATTTTTTTGATTTAAAAAAAACTCATTTATTCACTCAGTGGGGATCCATAGGAACAATTAACACAACTTCAAATTAACACGTTCATAAATGAAAGTTCTGAATTATTCAAAGTAAATAAAACACCTTCATAATCCCAAATATTCTGAAAAATATTTAGTTTGTCCATTTTTAGATAATATTTATATTCTAACATTACTCTTGCTCTAACCATACTCTTAAAGACCTTTACACAATCAGTATTCTGTTCATTATTAATTTTAAATTTTCTACTCTACTAGTAAATTGCAAGCTTTGCCTGACCAAAAAAAAAAATTAACAACCGTCCAATTTTCTTCTTTCTTTTGCCATATCAAAAAAAAATTAAAAATAAAAGACTGTTCTGTGAAACTTTCTCCAAATGATTTCCAAATATCTCTTAGTAATGTAAATACATCCATTATTCCAACACATTGTACAAAACAATGAATGAGTTTCTCTTAATAAACAAAAAGGACATTTATCTGGGATGGACAGTGGTGCAGTTGGTAGAGCTGTTGCTTTGGAGCAAGAAGGTTCTGGGTTCAATTCCTGGCACAGGGTCTTTCTGTATGGAGTTTGCATGTTCTCCCTGTGCATGTGTGGGTTTTCTCCCACAGTCCAACAAAAAAACATGACTGTCAGGTTAACTGGTCTCTCTAAAATTCTCCCTAGGTGTGTGTGTGCATGGTTGTTTGTCCTGTCTGTGTTGCCCTGTGACAGACTGGCAACCTGTCCAGGGTGTACTCTGCCTCTCACCTGGAATGTTAGCTGGAGATAGGCACCAGCAACCCTCCTGACCCCACTAAGGAACAAGGGTGTATTATTCAAAGTAATACATCCTTGTTGAAAATGGATGGACATTTATCTGAAACAGCAGGGTTAATAACAGAAACAAAAGCATTGACTGCAATAATACCAGCATTTTTAGTCAATGGTGGCTTATATTGAGAAAAGTGAAAAATGTAAAAAGAAATATACATGCCAGAAAGTTTGAGAAGATCTTATAGTCAGTGCACAGGCTGACAGGTCTCAGTTCTTTGGATACCATACATGTTTCACCTCAAAACCAACTTTAAAAAAATCTCTCCAAGGAGTATCTTTTCTTTTTTATTTTTTATTTTACTTTGTTCAAAGCCTTAACACATTTCATATATACATTTTTCCATTTACAAAATCTAAATGTGTCCGTTCATTTTTTCCTTCTCTAAAAACGTCCAGGACATTCAAAGTCTTTCAATTGTGGCTTAAAATACAGCTTAAAGAAAAGGATCTGCTTTATCAGGTGCTAGAAGTCCATCAAACCATCCCTTTATGAGTCTTTTTTCATCTTCTGATAACATTTGCTTAAACTTTGCCAGCATCATGCCTAAAGTTCACAAAGAGTGAATCTCCAATCTTTGGGCCAAGGAAACAAAATCATCAATTTCAGTTCCAACAAGTTCGAGCAGATGTTTCAGCATAACCACGCCTCTTTTCATCAACAGTTCAGAAATCATCGCCATGTTGTCCCAAACTGAACCCAAACGTGATCCCTTGAGGACAGGTTCCAATAATAACCAGTTTAAAGATGTGGATGTTCCAACTCTCTTCTTTCCATGAGGTTCCATGACAATTCTAGGGGCCCTGACCAGCAGGGGGCCCTCCACAATTTAATTATTTATATTTTGTTCATAGAAATAAAATTTAAAAAAAATCGGAGTCCTGTCAAATACAAAATTAATCATATTGTATTTTTCAGAGATTGTTTTTAGCAGTAAAAATTTAATGTTACCCCTCCCAGACCAAAAAAACACACATTCGTTTTTGCCCTGAACTCCCCCTGGATCTGCATGAAATGGTTCATTCCTGCTTCGAGCGCTTGAGAGTGACGCTCTATGCAGCTGCAGTCAGTAGAAGCTGCGAACGACTGTGCCAGTTACTATGCTAAGAAAAGTTATAAAATCAGATTTTCAAAAACAAAATAGAGAGAGAGAGGGAGAGAGAGAAAAAGGCAAGAGTGTTAATTTATAACCCAGTTTTTCTCCAAGAGAAGTGGGTAGACTGTGTGAGATTATCAACCATTTAGCATAGTTAGCTTAGCTACAAACTACTGTATGTCTCCATTTCATTAGCATTTAATGAATTAAGGAAAAAAATTACCAACATATTCATATATTTAACTTGTTTCCTGTACCTTTTACCACAGATAAAGTCAGTCAGCAGCAGTTATAACCCACGTCCCTCCTGACCTGTCCTCTCCTGAGTGAAATTAAAGCTGCAGTATGTAACTTTTATATAAATATATATTTTTTCCACATATTTGTTAAAACTGTCATTATGTTGTGACAATATGGTATGAGAAGTAATCTGTGAAAAATTTATTTCCTCTGCTTTCTCTCAGTGCTCTCTAAAAACAACCAATCAGAGACAGGAGAGTTTTAGTGCTGTCAATCACAATCTCATGTGGCTGCTCATCCTTCGACCCCCTTACACTGTGCTATGCTGTTGTAAATGCTCAATCTAGTTAGCAATCTAGATTGTTAACTAGACTGCTAACTAGTTAGCAATCTAGTCCATGCCTGCCCTGCTTGGACTAGATTGCAGGGCAGGCATGGGCAGGTAGTGAGCAGAGGAAAAAAAGCGTCCGCCTTCATTGAGAGTAAGAGAGAAATCCAGTAGTCAGTTACTTAACAAAATCACTTTGTGTTACTGTGCGTTACTATTTTCACATGGGTGAAAGTAAGGGGGTACGGCAGGGTACTGCCCAGATAGCACACAATGTTAAATCAACGTTGAAAAATAGTTAGAATCGTTGATTTTTGGTTGAAGTCGACAAATGATGGTGGATCAACCATCAAACAACCATCCACCTCTAGCCAAGTAACTAAAGTTGAAACTGTGTCATTGAATCAATGTTGTTCTGTGGTTGAAATCTAATGACTGAAATGCGTTTGTCTGATCAACATCTGATCAATGTTGAATCAAAATCAGCTGTTTTGCCACACCCCTTTCCCTCCCCTCCTCCTCATCAGCAGTCTGGGTCAGAGAATTTCGATACTGAGCGGGGGTTATCAGGTTTTAAATTAACCACTGTAGAGGATAGTCGGTGCTGATTCCTTTCTATACATTTTCTTACTTGTTCATAACAATTCTCACTGACTGTTTGCGTGGGATATATTGACACAAAAACATCTACAACGTACTAAAAGGAGTGGAGTGGTCCACCCCCACCATTTACATGAGTGGGATGACCCAACCACACAGCTGCTTTGCTGTTGGCTTGTTGGCAAAAGATGTTAATTCAATGTTGAATTATTATCACAAAGGTTGAAGTATGGTTGAGGTCGACAACTGACGGTGGATCAACTATAAAACAACCATCCAACTCTAACCAATTAACTAACGTTGAAACTGTGTCATTGAATCAGTGTTGTTTTGTGGTTGA
>NW_015116519.1:26015-34902 GCF_001443285.1 Poecilia latipinna | reverse complement strand
AGAAAAAAACAACAGAGGTCGTAAAACATTTAACCTAAACAAACCAGCAACTCAGTTCCAGGTGTGATATCTGATCTACGATCTGAGCCCAGTTCAGCTCTAGGTCAAACTGTCAACAAAGAGGGAGGATAAACAAGAGACAAAATACGACTGCTCACAGGCAGTTAGGAGGTATTCTGGTTGATAAGAATTAAGGTCTGGGAAACACAGAGTTATACACACATAAGGAAGAAAACACTTTAAACTAAAAATCACAATAATACTGATTAACATTAGACTGAATATGAACTAAAGTAAGACTGAATATGAACTAAAGTAATAACAAAATGATAATACCAAAAGTCAGTCGTAACCTCCAGGTCAGTTTATACACACATAAGGAAGAAACACTTTCACAATAACATTAGACTGAAAGTAATAACAAAATGATAATACCAAAAATCTCTATCAAAACCTGCCTCAGTTACACCGGTTCTGTCAGGAAGAATTACAACACAATATCATAAGAAACATTTTTTTTTTTAATATTCAGGTTTAAAAGACGATAATTATAACAAACATAAAAATATAAATTCCCTCTTTATACTGTCTTACTTGTAATTCAAGAATCTTACAAATAAAAATTGTGTTGCTTTTTCTAACTGACCTGAAATAAGAACTTTACTTAGATTTTATATCAGTGAGAACAAAATGTTATATGTTTTTTATACGGTGCATTTAAATATCTGGTTGCAACTATAATTTGGTCCAGAACCGCCGCCTGGTGTTAATGTTGCTATAAGTGTGTTTTTAGAAGGTGGTGGTGGACTAAAGAGACACACATCAAACTTTAGTCCAACACTTGCACATCAATACCTACCCCTACTTTCTCAGAGGACAGAAGAGTTTTTCCCATCCATTGTCGTTGTGACTATATTGAAAATTTAACAATAATAATATGCCTTATAAACCTTAGTAATGAGTACTAAGTAAAAGTGATACTCTGAGAACTGTAAAAAAAAAAGGGGGAAAAGAAAGGGTTTGCATATTGTAGCAGTAATCCAACAAAGTTTTCATCCAACATCAGGCCTAAATATAATAGGTCTTCACTTCTGCTGACACTTTCAGATGAAGTGTGGTAGAAATAGGTTTAGAGACTTCACTGTGTTACAGTTTGTGCAGCTGTTCGATGTAGCAAAGCAGTTGAAACCAGCTTACAAATCATCTGTTCGCTTATGGCTAGCTAATACCTGCAACTCAGTTGAAACGTAAAGATATTATAGATTCAAATGCAGTTGTGGATGAACTATATATGTTGGTAATGGGCCAAAAGAATGTTTTCTCTACATATGGAGGTTACCTCTGTAAGCATGAAGGTTCATATATCTTTGTTTCTTGTTAACAAGTGGAGAGCAAATAGTAAATCAGAGTGGTTGGTTAATTGTGGCTTAATCTGTAGTAGTTACACCATTGTTCCATTTCGTTCCCAACCTCCTAGGATATTTACCCCCGAAAATGTAACATTTTCCACAACGTCTGTTTAATAGAGAACCCTGAAGTGGAACCTGAACTTGCTGGAGGGACTGAATGTCATTTCTGACCTGAGAAAAGCTCCAGGAATAAGCTAAAGGAACTCTAAATTCAAAAAAGGGGGATGAATTTGAGATATCAAACAGAGATTTGACAAGGAAGCAAATTCTTTCAAGTGAAAGTCATTGCAGGGGAACAGCAGTACTTGACATCTTGTGCTTCAAGAAACAATAGTCAAAGGTAGCATGATTGCCTCTGGAAAAACAGCTCAGAGTCAACAAGCCAACAGTTACGCTGCAGATGTAGAAATCACTGGTACTAATGTGTTTTACACGCTGATTTATTTTCTAAATACTGCTCAGGCAATTTGAGCATGTGCCTTAATCAACCAGCAAATGAGTGCTTAATGAAATTCTCGGCTGTCTGGCAGTGGATTTTAAATTCTGACTTCATGTTTTGTTGCACATGAGACATCCAACGTCTGCTATAATGCATATCCAAATCTTTTACTTTAATTTAATAATTAATGTTAAGTCCTTGTCTCCATTTACGTAAGGCAAGAAAAGAACCTTGTTGTGGGTGTAAGACAGTGTCCTCCACAGTCAGGCAGATTAAAAAAGCTGGTTGAGGGTTTCTATGTGACATCACTTTTACCAGTGATGGATGTCAGCGTGCCAACATAAAAAGGGTATTACAAACTGTCAAGATGTTTCTTAGTTTTAAGTGAGACGAGACAATGTGTTGCTGTGATCCCAATATTGAATTATCCAGAAGATCCATCTTCAGTTTTCACTGTCGAACAGAAAGAGCTTAAGAGGAGTGTTTATGGAGTTGCCAGAGTTTATTAATCCCAATACCTCATCACCATGCCAGGTATCTTTGCTTGGTAAAATAAGCTAAATTACCCAGCCTGCAGGATATATCAAAGCTGAGAATAGGCCCATTACAAACACTTTCTCTTCACGAGTTGTCTTTTTGACAGTTTGGCAGTGCTGTGTTTGCAATCCAGAGATCTGATTCGACCATCTAACTCGTAGCAGAAAATAAACAATGTCTACAAAATAGTCATCTCTTCTATCTGAATTAGGTTGTTTTACAGCAGCACAGCTAGTGTCTGTTCCGATACTTTATTTCACTGCTGTGGTTATCTGATCAATATTTATAGTGAAGGTAGATATCCAGTCTAGTAGTTTATGTTACATAACAAGCAGTTCTGTAAAAAAAAAAAAAAAATAAAAAAATAAAAAATAAACATTTCCCCTTTACGGATTTTTTTTTTCTCACACTTTCATGTTTCCAATTATAAGGCTGACATTCATAGGGAAAGCGATTTTCAACCAACAATTTTAAAAACACCATTTAGGAACACAGCTATCTAAGCTGAACCTCTGTGTTACAGGAGGTGTTTTCAAAGAAGAGTTTGTTAAAATTCCTGCATAGTGATGTAAAAGAATAATTGCCAAGAGCTGTAAATGTTCCCAGTGAGAGAACCACCAGATAGATTCAAACAGAACCGGGCTTTAAAAGGCACACAGTTTAAACCTATAAGAGGGTGAATACTTTTTGACAGCACAGTATATCATGTGACGCAAGCTGTGCTACTTATAGATGTGATAACCAATGAAATAAGATTGAATATTTTGTTGTGTTGCTGTAAGATCTTCTAATTTCTCAGGAAAGAAAAAAAAAAATCTGTGAGGAAAATACGTTTTTCACAGTATTTCCCATTGGCACAGCTGCAGATCCTCTGTCTGCTCTTGTGGCTTTTGTATTTTTATGTACCTGTTAACAATTGCAGGGATGACATGGACCCAGTCTTTCTAGATGTAATGATCTAGTTTTTTTTCTCCAACATCTGTGCTGTAGTTAATAGTCTACAGCCAACACGGGTGTTAATGGAACGCTTACAATTGTCACCTCCTTACTTTCTATGAAGAAAACAATGATGTCATGCAACAAATGCCATAATAACAAACCAAGCTTTGAAATTTCGTCACCACACCAACAATATGTTCATTTGGTAATTTCTGCTCTTCTCTCTGCTTCAACTGTGCTATCTGAGTAGTTTAGGTTTGTATAATGCATACTTTTTCATGAGGTGACAGAAACTGAAAAGTGTAGTAAAAATTAATAAGATGTTGGCTCATTGGGTCACAGTAATGTAGCCCTGGATTACCAAAGTTTTTTGGTAATTCTTTAAGACCTCACTGCTCAGCCTGTAGCTTTTTCAAAGCACATGCTATCCATCTCCCCTTCCCTAGTTTTAAGTTGCGTACTGCGAAAGATTGGATGCACGTGTTTGTTTCTATGAAATTTGTACTCACCGTCTTGATGTTTGTCTTTGTGGTGTTATTGTTTTTGTTTATTAGCATTATTCTATAAAAAATGTAGCACATAAGAAGGACTTACTCTCCTATACATTCCCGTCAACAAAAAACACTGTGTTATCACTAAAATACATTGAATACTATGTATGTGTAAAATTGCAGTCCTTTTAAATGACATTTTGTTGAAAGCAACGTTTGTGCATTTATTATATGTAGCTATATAAACACTGTGCTTTTGAGATACTTTACAATTAGAGGAGTGAAGATATTTTGTTTTTGCACATTTATTTATTTATGCTTGAAACTTTCTCTGTATGATTGCCAAAATAGGAGTCTTTTTGTGCTGTTGTATTTTCAAAGAAGACTAAATATTTCTGTAATAAAGATGATGCAAATAACTCAGGTTGGATTTTTTTTCTTCTCATTTTTTTACCTTGGTAAAAGGGAAATTTATTTTTACCGGAATGGAAATTCTTGAAATAATGTGTAACCCCTTTTCTCATCCTCTTAATCCTACATATCCATGCATCTCACCCCCCCAAAAAAAATATATAATTAATTTATATTTCAATTATATTTTCACATATTTCACAAGTGATCCTCATGCATATCTTGTGTATCAGACACATATTTTTTCCACATGGTTTAACATGTGGAAAATGTGATGGGAAAATGTGTGAAACCCATGTGAACCAAGTGAAGCACATGGGTCTTTACCATGACACATTCCAAATCAACACATAAATATGTGCTTTTAGTGACGCATCACTCATAAAATTTTCCATGTGGTACTTTTGCCCTTTTCTGTACAGGTAAGGGTTCTTGTTTGTTCAATGAACGCTAATTTGGGATTTGGGAATCCAATTCAACATTGCAGAGAAGAAAAGTAATCCAAAGTAATCTCTTGTTCATCCGGTTTCATCACTTATTGATGAACATTTCTTGATGCAGTGCCATTTGAGAAAATAGAGATCACACAGCTATCCAAATTAATCTTGCTTCTGGAAATGACCCTAGATCCTTTTACTGTGCAAAACCCCCCCAACTAAAGTCACATTAAGAAATTCCTTCCATGCTGTCCTTTCGATAAATCATTCTTATGTGGGGTTGTTTTAGTTAATGATCAAAGACATGAACACATCTCTACCATAAGTACAATCAAAATGATCTTTTTCTGTTAAAAGATCTATAAATCCAGCCAGGAACTCAAGCTAGAAAAGCTTAATTAAAAAGATTATTTTAATTTGATAACAGCATGTCAGTTAATTAATTAAACCTCATCAGAAGAAAAGAGCCCGAGGTTATTGGAGGTGTTCCTTTTTCAATCCACTACAATTCCCCAGAAATACTTCTTAGATTGAAATAAATATTCAGCCAGCATTCTCCCTCTACTTTAAATCATGTTTGCTCAGATGTGTTCAAATTTATGAGAGTAGAACTTGATGAACCCAACTGAGCAATGCTTTTATCTTAACACCTTGATGCCAAAAACTGCACAATACGCATCTTTAAATCCATTTTTACATTACAGCATGTACAACTGTTCCGACCGTGACATCCTGATCCTTGGCGCGCTTAGATCAACTGCTGAGTGTCTGCAGCTGAAGGCGCTGTAATCCATCTCAGAGCAACATCAACATCAAATCAGCACATTTACCCTTATATCTACACTTTCCCCTCCACCTGGCTTTGATCCGCACAAACATCACCTTATCCTTCCTGCTGGCCTCGCATCCAGGGAATTCAACGGTCGCTCATGAACAGAACTCACTGTAAACCTGTACAGTGCATTATCTCTCTCCACAGCAGTAAATACATACTGCAGATGTACGAGGAGAGGTCATGTAGAGATAGCGCTGCAGCTGTCGCCGTGGCTCACATCATTTAATAACACTCATAGAGAGCTCAGAGCTCTGCAGAGTGTCTTCGTCTCGGAGGTGGGGTTGCTTTCAGAAGGTCTGGCTGTAGCCAGAGGTCACAAATGTCCACATTCATCGCTTCACTCATCACATCTCTGCCCCATCGCCCACTCTGCCGGAAGGTCGACTGCCTCAGCTTCCCAGTTTGCAGCTGGCAACTCGGATCAGAGAAGCTACACCTCACGTCCGGAGGTGTGGAAAGGTCCGTGTAGTGATTGCAGGTCAGATTCAAGAGGTTCAAGAGGTCACACATGTTGTTGTTCAGGTACTGAGTGTGGAATCATCTATAAAAGGTGTTCACCTCCTTGGGTGTTTTGCCCTTTTTATTGCTGTTACAATTCAGTCAAAAAAAACAACAACTTTTAAATTAATAAAAAAAGAAGATATTGCATGAATGTTCAGCCACTTGACATCAGTATTTAGTATCTACACCTTTGCTTGAAATCACCACATGGAGTTTGTGGGGATGAGTCTCTGAATGCTGCGGTTTTACTCCGTTTTTTGTTGCAAAACTGTTACAGCTCTGTTAGATTGTGTGTGGGGGGTCAGCTGTGAGCAATCCTTTTAAAGTCCATCCACACTTGGTTTAAATAGATGGCCATGTCTTTGAACATCAATTTTCAGATGCTTAAAATTCCTGAAATCTTTGGATATTTCTTCATAACTTACACCTGCTTCAGCCATTTCCATGCCTTTATCTCTGACCTGTCTAGCTGATCTCTTGCTGAGGGCGTACAGCTGGTCCAAACCCTGGAAAGGGGACTACATGTCCCTTCGGATCCTCGAGAAAGAGCTGAAGTGAATCACTTTTGAAAAGGATATCTGGGTTTCCTCAACAACCCAATGTTGGCTATATTTTTTAAATGAATTGCTTGCATTTTATCCACTTTGCCCTTCATGTAAAAACCTGGATTCTTCATCCAGATTTTAACTGTACCCTCACGGTAACCTTTTTACTTAAATGAGGAGATCGAGCCGCTTATCGTAATTCAAAGTGTCAGACTTAATGTGTTTTTGTCAGTAACATCTCTGCCTCACTGGCACATTAATTACCTGCCTCCATGGTTTGAAGGCAGTAAAAAGACATTAGCATTAATAGCGAGCTCTGGTCACACGCTGTTTCTCCGACACAATCAGCATGTAAAGCAAAATGCCACCTTGCAGCTCTCTGATTAGCTGTTTTCCCTGCAGAACAGCTTTACTCTGATCAGATATATATAATTATAGCTTTAGCAATGATCAGCAAGGCTCCCTACAGTTCCCTTTTTTATGTGAGCTTAATCCCCTTCCTTGGTTACCTTAGGGCCTGTCTGCTGCATTTGTCAGCAAATGTTGCCTGAAGGAAATGCAAACAGAGAATAATCTCACAATAATCTCCAGGGAAGCCTAAGAGGAAGGTTGATTTTTATCAGAACAACTACAGCAGTGCAGAAACTATCATCTAGAAGCAATGTTTGTACATTTCCATACAACAGGAAACATCATGAATGTTAATAACTTGACAGATGCTGCAACCTGAGAGATGCAGGTTTTTTATTGCCTTATGCTGGGATGCCGGAAGAAAATCTTTCTGCAATAAATAGGATGTCCAGGATGACACAACTTGAAAAAGTACAATGAAAATCAAATTAAAAGATAAAGTTGGTGTTCTTCTCATGTTCTGACTGTATTTTAGCAGATTTTTATTGGGCGACCAGAATTTTTTTGAGTTTCTCTTTTAACAGTAGCCACTGGGGTTAAACTGGAGGCTCTAAATGATGGAGAAAAGCCATCTGCTGCTCAATGAAAAGCACTTCTGACCAATCCCTTTCCAAGGACCACATTAAGATTTCACCATCATCACTTTTTGTCTCCAGAACACAGAAACGTGGTCATGGTTACATTCTGAAAAGCAAAAGTGAATAAAAAACAAAAGATGGCATTACCAATGATTCATTATTTACTTTTTACATAAATAAACAGATATGATCATCCCAGGACTTGTTCCTCCCATTTAGTGTGTGTTTCTTAGTGTGATAAATAAAGTTTCTTCATCTCTTGTTGTAGAGATTTTGAGGAAAATACATTGCATTCACATGTGAAAAAACATATTCTGACCAGACCTTTGCCTCTGGGTGGTAAATTTTGTGCCCCCCCCCCTCCCCTATGTGTTAGTGTATTTATTTGAATAATTACTGTAATTAGTGTAATTATTGCATCTTCAGAAATGCAATAATTCATATCCTCACAGCTGTAAATGTGAAATGGAGGCATGTTGTTATGCAGTTGGTCGTACAATCCTCTTTTGCTGCAAGTCTTTTGAAATATGTTACAAGTTTAAACATCTAGGAATAAACATTTTTGCCAATTCAAAAATGCAAAAAAAAAATATATATATATTTTTTATTGTTCAGTTGTGACCATTGACTTTAAGTGAGGTAAGTAAGGGCTGCAGTGCCTTTTCCATTGTTCTGGGTTCTTATGTGATCTCCTGGATGTGTCTTCAGTTCGCTCTTTGAGTAATTTTGATCAACCAGCCACTTCTGAGAAGACTCATGCTGTTCAATATTTCTCCTCTTTGAGGATAATATATCACTAGACTCCCACAGTCTTAGAAATAGATTTTTAAACTTTTGCAGACTTTGTTTGTCATGTGTTCTTCAATTGCTTTCGATCAGAGCATGGTGTGTTGATTTCAATGATCTTTAAGTCTCCTTCATGTGGTTGGACTGATTCTATTTGCCCCTTAAAAAAATAATGTTTCTACATACAACATTAGTTTTTGCTTGCAAGCAAAGACCAAAAAGCAAAGATTTTTCATTTGCATACAGCACATAGATTTTTTTGTATGTAAATTAAATAGATTAGGCACAATGTGGCATCACTGAATGAGATATGCCAAAGCGTTACACAGGGGGTTAAGTGATGTCTTATTTCTGAGTGGGTGTGGCTAGTGAACCAAACGAACGTGGTTAATTATAGTTACTTCATTATTGAACAAGCGGGAGATTACTTTTACAGAAATATCAATATTAATTTGAAAGGCTTTTTCCCCACTAAAGTAGATTCATAATTTGAACAATGTATTTTGTAAATACAAACGTTGTCACTGATTTAAAACCTGTTCGAAACTTTTCGTGTCACAAATGATAG
>NW_015116519.1:10950-21996 GCF_001443285.1 Poecilia latipinna | reverse complement strand
TCTCTTGAGACTGACTGCTTCGTGTGTGTGTGTTTCTCTTATCTACCTGAGATTTGCAGATTGGGTGATTTTGGTCCCCGCTGTTCAAAAATGTGTATGAACTCGTGGGATGAGCCACCCTTAACGCATACTGTTAAGATTAGGGACTCCTTTTCAAGTTATAAAAAGAAAAAGAGAAAAACATGGAATTTCTCAGCAGGCAAACATGTCCTTTTTGTTATTTCTGCTCGCTGAAATAAAATAAAAAAAGGATTATAGTAGATCTCAGGAGGCATTGTAATCCAGTCAAGCGTGATAAAAACACAAATCTCATAGCCATGATCGATTATGGCATCATTTACCAGCTGCAGTCCAAGAGTCTCAGCTAATTTTCAGTTTATAGATGCCAGTTATTGCCTGACAGTCTGAATGTTTGGTGCCTCTTGGAGAAGTTTTTACCAAACTCCTCAAATTGAAACCTTCCCTCACCAACAGTTTGGATGAGAACTTATTATTTGTGAATAAAGCATCAGTTTTGGACTTTTAATGGTTTATTTTTAACAGTATTGGACAATTATTAGGATCTAAAATGTGCACATGCAAGTAAAAACATATTGTATATCATTGGTGAAGATAAATTCCCAATAGATACTGGTAACAACCAAAGCTCTCTCTCACACACACACAAAAATCACAGCAAATTAGTCAGTAAATTGAGTAAAAAACTGGAATGACAAAGGTTTTGAAGAATCTTGCTTTGTGAAGAATATCTTATTAGTAATAACTTTAATAGTTTAAATTTATGAGAAACTGTCCTTATGCGTTCCTCCGGTGTGATTTTCTTTCACATAAACAGTCTCCAAAGCTTGGAGGTTTTGGTGATGTGGAAAAAGTGGATAAATGTCAAGTTATTGCCTGGGCCATTTTAAAAGTGTTACTCTCTCTCTGAAACCATTTTAAAGGTTTTTTTTTTTTTTTTTTTTTTTTGCGTGTTAAGGACTGTTATTTGGAAATCAGTGCTTGTACCATCTTCATATTCAAATCCAGAAGTTTCCAGTACAGTTCTCCATGCATCCTTTTGGCACAGTTTTTTCATTAGGTGGTGTGCAGAACTATTTTTCTTCCAAACATTGTGTGGGCAGTGATTTGTAGAAAAGTTTAGCTTTGGTCTCATCTGACTATGATGTGTTTTTCTCATATTATACTGACTAATCTTCAACTTTCTTCTTTTCCATCTTGTAGTGAGTGTGCATAGAGGCCATCATGGTTGAATGTATTACTTACTGTTTTCATGGGAAAATATTGCACCTGTTTTTTTTCCAAATGTTATTAGAACATTTCCGTGATGGTTGGCTATTACACAACTATTTTTATTATTCTTTTCACTCATCTGTCAATAGTTTAATGAAGGGCACTTGGCCATAGCGGCTCCATGGTGAAATGATCCATTAATTTTGGGATTATGGCTCCAAAGGAACACACTGGGACATTGATTAGGAATGAAACAATGTCTGTTACAACAATTAAACTTTTTATTTAAAGCCTCTTTGCATAATGTCATACCTCTCTGTGCATTTTTTTTCTTCATGTATTCTATACTAATTCCAATTTTTTCATTAAAAACTAATGACGTAGAAATGAATTTAGCTGATGGCTTTGTTTTTATTTTGTGCCTCTGATCACTTTGCATAATATCTGAGGATGGTTTTTGTATATGAACTAGTTATCATCCTCCTTCCTCATATTTGTTGCTTTAAACTTAAACTCTTAAAATTTCCAGATGTCTTTCATGGACAAAATATGTTAGGCAGAGATTTAAAGTATTAAAAACAAAATGTCAAATCACATTTTAAATATCTGAATGTGCTTGCAACAGACAAGTGCCAACTATGTTTTGTGTCTCTTCAGCAGAGCTCAGGTTGTAAGACTGTAAAGAAATTAACATAAAAACGACAGACCCCTGTCTGTGGATTTAACAGATTTATGAAACCGTCAGTGTTGCAGTTCGTTCCTTCACAGCTTTTCTGATTAGTTTTGGCAGAGCAACTGTTGTTGATTTAAGCTCAATGAGAGTCAGAACAGGAAAAGCATAGAGGGAAAGAGCTGCCAAGGAATCAGTTAATCATCATTTAAAGTCTCTCCAGGATCAAAGCTGAACTGGGACTGCAGCTTAGTGCTGAAAGCAGCGCCCCTGGTGGGCTACATCCAGCTCCATTGCCTCTAATGACAACCCCATGAAAACTCCCAAATATAATGAGAAAATGCTACTAGGTTCTTAATGTCTGCAGCAGTGCAGGCTGTTGTCTTTTACCAACACTTTCAGAGCATGGTTGGTCATATTGACAGTGATGAGGTCAGAACAGATTTAAACTTGACATGAGTGTAATATTTATTTGGGGTGTGAATGACATCTGCATCAGCCACAGGCAGCCTAATGAGAATCGCAGTTTCCATCAGTCTGGTGTTTTAGGGTGAGAAATTAAAGTTTGATGAACACTTTTTTAAAAATGCATTTATTCCTTGTGCCATAGGAGAATGATGGTTTAGTTTTATCCTGATGTCAAAACATCTAGAAGTTTTGTTCATAAATGAAGGCTAGAAATGGCAAAAACTGTATTTAGACTTCTTTTTGTAATTTCATAATTAAGGTTGTTGGCTTCCTGTATTTGTTGATTCCTTCCCTCACTTTTCCTTCATTTGTTTAATCCATAGTATTATTTTTTTTCTTCTTGTTTCAACATTTGCTTCCTAGTTTTTACTCTTCCATTGTCCTGCCTCCAGTTCTTTTATTAATAAAGGTGTAGATTTATTATGAGCCTATTTTTAGATTATGATCAGCACTTTAGATCTTTGTCGTATCCCCACCACAACATCATTTAGGCCTTAAGGTGACTACACAGACATATTTGTCTATTCATTAGGTCACTGTGTCATGGGTGAGATCATGCCTATCAGAAATTATTCAGGAAAGAGTAGCTTAAATCCCGGGCTGAACGCCAGGTCCGCAGGGATCCTTATAGTATCAAGTCTGTGTTTATTAGCGGGGAACTACAGCAGCAGCGTCATTTGGCACAAGCTGAGAGTTCGACCATGTGGAATGGTCTGTAATAGAAACAGCAGGACTCATCAGATAGCAGACACATAAAACTGCTTATAGCTCTGTTTAAATTGCATTCCAGAAGTGCTGCTGTGTACACTGAATCCAAGCACCCTTCCTTTGACATGCAACCTGACACAACCCTGTGCTTTGATTGTGCAAACACAAGACCAATATCAAACATCTATTTTTTTGTGTGTGTGTAGAGCTAAAAACTGCTGATCTTTCATTTTCGGTGCTGAAAAAAGCACAGGTCAGAACTGTGCTTTATAAGCTAAAAGCTGGTTTTTGCCCTTGGGGAGTCCCAGCAATAATATTGAACATCCTCACACAGCACAATCTATGGAACAATTAAAGTGAATGTTTGTTCTGAGGAAACAATGAGACAACCAGTTATCCACATGGGATGAAAACCTGGTATGCTATTCAAGCTTCACGTTTAACCTTGGATTCATTTTAGGGATTTTCTGCTTAGAGTTACAAGAAGCCCATTTCTTATTGTTGGACATATTTTACTTTGTATGGTTTAGGAACACATTCCGTTATGTAAAAGTATAAAAAATAATGCAAGAACACATTTTCTGTGGGTTTCTGCTGGATTTTAAAATATAACATGAATCCAAAAGCCGTCATTTCTATTGATACATGTCTAAACAATGTTACGAAAGTTGATAGAGGAGGTAGAAAAGATTACTGTATGTGAAACAACAGTCTAAAGTGAAGTATGTTTTTGCGTAAAACTGTGTCCTGACTTTGATTTCTGTGAATACAGGTTTCATGTTTAAACTCATACTAAGATCACATATCTTCATTTAAATAGGTGAAAACTCATAACTTTTACTTTTAAATGAACTTCAGGCATCCAAAGGACTACAATTTGGAATAAGACCATAACGTAAAATGTGCAAAAAGTGAAATGCTCTGAATATTGAGAAGGTGCACTGCATGAGACCACTTCTTCTGTTTCCTTAAGAATTGCAGTTTGGCCTAAAAATAAACTCCATATTTGTGTCAAAAAGTGGCAGGTTGATCCTAATTTTAGAAGCAAAGAGAATAGTCAGATTGAATTGAAAAGAAACATGATGTTACAGATTTGAGCAGCTTGGGTGCGTAAGTCATGGATGGAAGATTCAAATTGATTTTTCATATAGCAATAAAACAACAAAAACAAAATATATAAATCCTCTGTTAAAAATCTTGTCTGTATAGCTTGCTCTTAAATCCAAAAATCCAGCATGATTTGGCATGTATTATAGTTGGTCCAAAGTTCTGAAATGTTGGCATTCAAGGGTGAAGCATCACTGATGAACCCAGATGTTCTGGATGTTTTACATCTGCAGCACAGCAATGTTTATTGCAGATTTAATTTATTCATTACATCACCTCTGTTGACAGTTGAGTTAGCAAACATTCTGGTTTCTTGCCATGATGTTAAAATCATAAAACGGAAGTGAACCCTTTAGCCTCTTTATTTTGCTATTAATAATGTATTTGATTTTCTGCATTTCTTCAGCTTCTATATCTTGTGTTAGCTAAACTGAAAATTTGACATTCACTCCCTCTTTCAGATCGAGTGTCTTATATAATAAGATATAATAAACTAATCAGATTGATATTAGGTTTTCCAATAATTTAATGCCATGTGGACTCTACATTTTCATACAGTCATTTAACTACAATGAAGAGCTTTGTAAAAGCCCATCCCATCTGCTTTTGAAAGATTTAAGAGGTAATCTTCTAGCTCAGTGGTGCTGATCAAATGCATTGATTCACTGATCAGAATCAGCACCCCTACAATAAAACAGAAGTTTTGTCAAGTTGTTTGTCAAGACTGAAACACATCAGCAAACACCATCAAGAAACAACAGATGCTTTAAAGAAGCCTTGGAAGGGAAATCAGGGCACTTCCAAACTATTTGGCTTCCATCACTCTACTGAAACAATGGTTATTCACAAATAAAAATAATAAAATAAAATAAAATAAAAAACAGCTGTGTTTTGTCTTAATATTAGATGCCCCAGCAAACAGAATGTTGCCTTTTTCTACAAAAGAACAAGGCAGCATGTCTTTTAAATGAGTCAGAAGAGATCAGGGACAATGGATAGATGACACAACAGTAGAGAGGTTTGGCTATTGTGCAAAGCATCATGTTTTAAAAAAAATCTAAACTTGAGATGTTTGCGTAAACAGAACATCCCAACTTTTTAAGCACTGTAGTGAAGGACTTGCTTTGCAGTCACATGACTCAAACTTCATCCATAATGATATGAGGGACCTAATGAACTCAGGCAGCAAAGTGCTATTCCTCCTGAATTGCTATACAACTTTCACACATTTTGGCTTTTTCAAAAACATAATAGTGAGCTTGATACTCAATTTGAGAACCTGACAAAGACACAATCATTTTAATTTTATTATATGTCAAATTTAAATGAAGCAGAGTCGATTATTTTACCAAGAATATATATTTTATAGAAAGCAGAATAAGCAACTGAATTAATAAAATCATGTATGCAGCTTGTCAACTGTTAAATGAGAAATCAAAGCCGATTTAATCTGTTAGATGTGTGGGAGATGTTCCATCAGAGTATAACTAAAACGTGTTTGGCATATACTCAAACACACCACAGCTTAAATTTCTCCAGGATCTGTTCTCGTCAAGGTTCTCAGCCTAATAGATGGTTGATGTCCATGTGATCTAATTCATCATCTGGCCAGAAATCACCTCTACTTTCCTTTGAAGGTTTAAAAGGTGCGTATAGCTGCCTGATTTTCCTCGCGCAATAATATTCACCTTCAGTTCACCAGATTAATCAAGCACTCATTCTCCTTCGATGAAACTTTGGGAATCTCTGGATATCTGTTGATGTTTTACGGTTATCTCTCTTCTTCACAGTTCAGCCATTGGGCCCAGTAAACAGGAAGATGAAGACTACGAGGATGTGCCCATAAATAAAACCTGGGTGTTATCGCCAAAGGTCTATGAGAGTGACGTGACTTTAATCCTCAATAAACTGCTGCAGGGCTACGACAACAAACTGCGGCCTGACATCGGAGGTAAGAAAAAAAATCCTCTCATCTCCACGTAACACCTTCTGCATTAGAGGAAACATGCTCTGAGTATTCAAACGAGATTTCTAATATTTAAAGTTTATTTCTATTTATTGTGATGAGTGTTATTATTGTTATTGTCAGCTTGGTTGTTTTAGGACAGAAACCTGCAGCGTTACATGTAAATCCATGTCCTGACGTTATTTTCCAGTGCGGCCGACAGTGATTGAAACAGCAGTTTATGTCAACAGTATCGGACCAGTGGACCCCATCAACATGGTGAGGCAGTTTCCGCCAATTTAGCTGCAGCTTGTTTTCATTTTTATGCATTTAATCATTTTGAAAAGTTGGATTAACCATCAAGATGGACAACTATCTGACCAAACCTACCAAGAGGTGAACAAAAATTAATAGCTGAAGTATCAGTCTAATAAAAACTCATTGCTAATTGTTTGGCATGTGGAGTGATGGTCCAACCAATGTCTGCAATCAGCTATGGAATTGCTTGCAGTATAAGGCTTGGTTCTGTAACAAAATATGGGGACAATCACACAGAATCTGCTAATGGAGATTAATCTGGCCAGAATGGATTGGGAACCAGTAAAATTCGCTCCCAAGGAGAACTGGGCTTAGTTCTTCTAAATCCAGACCATGATGATATTAAGCCTTTCTCCTCTTTTGCCAAACGGTGAATGGAACTCTGCATTTCTCTGTGCATGCTAAGCAGCCTGACATGATCCTTTTAGTAAATGGTAAATGACCTACACTTGTGTAGCAGTAGGTTTATATCTGATGTGCTCTATGCTGCAATCATACATTCACTCATTAGTGCACACACTCACATCTACGTTGATGGTAGAAAGCTACACTGTAGCCAATTCTACCCTGGGACAAACTGAGAGACTCAGCAAGGCTGTCAATCAATTGTTGCCACTGGACCCTCGGAACACCACCACCAGCAGGCGACGTGGAGGAAGAGTCTGTCCCAAAGACAGTTGGGGTTTGAGCCCTTAACTTCTGATCCATTGTCACCCAGAATTTTGAACTATTATAGGGTTGCTGAACTTGTGTCTTTCATGTCTTAGGATGTGTTTCTGTTCAGCAAGCATGATGCAACCAAAAAGTGGTGAAAGAAGTTCTGATAATTGGAAAAAAAACAACAACGTATGCATACTAAAAACTTAACACGAATTGGAAAATGGATACCAGTGTTTGCAATGACCTTTTCTTACAGGAATACACCATTGACATCTTCTTTGCCCAAACATGGTACGACAGCCGATTGAAGTTCAACAGTTCGATGAAGCTGCTCATGCTTAACAGTAACATGGTAGGCAAAATCTGGATTCCCGACACCTTCTTCAGGAATTCCCGAAAATCCGATGCCCACTGGATCACAACTCCCAACCGACTTCTGAGGCTGTGGAGTAATGGGCGAGTCATGTACACACTGAGGTAGGACACTTGCAGGCCAGATTTTTTCAAAATGATTTTGTCAGCATATTTAATGTTAACTCTAAAGATCTTTGTTGTTTGTGCAGCTTTAGTGTGCACATCTGTGTTTCTTTTTAAAGTAACTCCAGTTTGTCAAACCATGAACTATTTGTCTGTTTTATTGGTGTTTCAGAGAGAGTGAGAGAATAAGCACACAAAAGAATGTTGAGACTTGATGTTCTTCTGTCACAATTCTGTTTTATCAGGTTGACTATTAATGCGGAGTGTTACCTTAAGCTGCATAACTTTCCAATGGATGAGCACTCGTGTCCGCTGGAGTTTTCGAGCTGTAGGTTGTCAAACGTAACATTCTCTCATTTTTGAACCCGTCATCTTGACTTCAGCTTCCTAGCTCTCCTAGAACAAGGGACTAGCACAATGGCAACACCTGTGTTCATTCTCCTTGCCAGAGAGTCCATCTGCTTGAGGCTGTACCAATCTATCATCTGCTCCACCAGCAGAAAGAGGAGGTCACCTACTACCATTTTGCTGACAGACTTAATGAATTCTGCACCCTTCCCCAGTCTGATTCATGCTGTCTGTCATCCTTCATTTGTCTCCTGCATTGTGCTTTTGCTTCTCATGACTTTTCATGCTCTTAATCTTCCACACACCAGTGGAAAATACAAAGAATGTTCCACTGAGTTTATGTCAAATGTCAGAGCCAGTTCAGTCACAGGAAATGTCATCAAATCAGCATGAGTTTGTGATAAAATCAAGCCTAAACTGACCTTTTGTGTTACAGTACAGTAGTAGATGGACATGGATTTTTTTAAAAAATAGATATTTTACATCAACGTAATATTTGGTCTCTAAGGAAACCAAGAAATGACCTTTCCTGGAAGTCTATTGTCACGGTAATGGAAAGCCAGAAAAAAAGGCCAACTGTTTAGAAAACATAAAAGATTACAGAGTAAAAATTGACATACTGAGAAATCCCTTTGCAGCTCTTTCAGGGATCTTTCAAGGCATTCCCAGACCAGATGAGATTTGTCCAGTGGGTTCTGGGTCTCCCTCTGAGGTGGCATACTGATCAGAAGCCTAAAGTACCTCAATCAAGTAATTTTGATATAGAGGAGCAGGACCTTCACTCCATGTTCCCATCTGATAATGAAGTTCTTCACCTTATCCCCAAGCCAGAGCTTTCAGCTCAGCTCTTTTAAAACCTTTAAGGTGTCACTCTGCATTTTTAAGACAATTTCCAAAATCGCAAAACTAATAAACAGGATCAAGAAACAATTACCAAAATAGAAGCAAATATTTCCACATATTGCTACTGACTGTGGGGGTACAAAAAGGTGTGCCCACTGGATCCCGAAAGTGAAGTAGACTATTTGGAATTAACTTAATTTGCAAACTTGAAGAAATGTATTGTGACTGAGCAGGTCAGTGACATTTTGAATGCTTCCCTCTTCTTTGCCCTGATACTGTTTCCTGTGAATAGCAACCACTCATACACTATGTAAAGGAAGGATGTAGCCACTCTGATTTAAAGCAAAGATCTCAATCTTGATTTTATTCAGTCCACAGTACATAATTCATGTAGGCGACAGAGACGTGCCTTTTTGCATTAAGTATCCTAACTGAAGTATTTATATTTATGAGTTATTCTTGATAGTTTTAACAGTCATAAGTTTTATTCATTTTAGGGCCAGCCATAAAATAAATCTGCTGTTCACTCAGTGCCATAGCAGCCAAATGTGCTTATGAACTTGCTTGCTCTTTAGAAAGGATACAATAGGAAAGACCTTTTGCCACTTTAATAGATCAAAAACAGCCCTTCCTTTCCAACTGATGAGATGAAGAACAATTCCTCTTTTGTCCTGATTTAGCTAATTAGTTTTCCACTGCATTAATGTGGAACAACATCCCATAACTTCAGTCTCATTAATGGCTTATCTTACTTAAAGTAGAGTAAACCAGAAAGCACAAAAGCAAAACCTTGCCCAAAGCAAATTTTGAAATATTCCATAGTGGGTTGTGCCAAGAGACACTGATGGCTATGACCAAATGTAGAGATGAGTGGAAGGGGTTAAGGTGCATTGGCTACACCCGTCTTTCTTGCACAGTCTATGTGTGAGCTACGTTGAACAACACCTGATGCTGTGAGGCAGGCTTTTGTTTCATCTGTTTTGGGGTGTTCTGCAGATGGTTACCCAAAAAACGAGATCACATATCGGTGGCAGAGGCGGGCAGTGGAGGTGGCTGACCAGCGTTACTGGAGACTCTACCAGTTTGCTTTTGTAGGGATGAGGAATACCACCGATGAGGCACACACTCAGTCAGGTAAGACAGAATCGCCTTCCTGTTTTTAGTTTTGCACCGCTTTAAGTTGAAACCCCACCCTTTAATCTTTAATTTGCTTAATCTGTTTCAGGGGAATATGTCATAATGACAATATTTTTTGACTTGAGTCGACGGATGGGCTATTTCACCATTCAGACCTATATTCCCTGCAGCATGATAGTGGTCTTGTCCTGGGTGTCCTTCTGGATTAACAAGGATGCCGTCCCAGCTCGGACATCTTTAGGTTGGAAATCTTAACAAAATTTTACCATTTCAAAGTCTAGCATGCTACCAGACTGAGGTCCTGCAAGTTTTCTTTCTTTATGAGCAAATAAACCAAAATGACACACCACAGTCGATTAATCTTGGATTTTCGGAACCAAAAAAGAAAAAAAAAAAAAAACTTCTGCCTTTTCTGCAGTAAGTTGGAGGAAATTCTGACTCATCCACTCATTGAAATCATAGACACTAAGTGATTTTAGTGAACCATTATGTGGTTGTACAAAAAAAAAATGAAACGACATTACCAGGAAAATTTTGATAAGAGGTCCTGTGGTACTCCGTACAATTAGCAGAGAGGCATGAATAGATAATATGAAAATAGAGCCTTGGGGAACTCACATGTAATCTTTACTTTGGTTACCAAGCCGTCCTTAATCTTAACTGATTATAATGTTTTCCCAAGAATAAAAAATAAAAACAAATACATTTTTGTTTCTTTTAATATAGCTAAATGATTGTCTTGGTAGGTCATCTGTTTTTTTTAAATCTGTGGTTTTCTTGGTACTGATATTGTTTAAAAAAATAATTGGAATTTATAATGTCTTTGGAGATGATGAATGACCCCAACTTAAAAATGACTCTTGCTCTCATGTTCATCTGTGACTAAAGATTTAAATGCAACAACCATTCAACTAACTGGAGGACATAGGAACTAATGCACAACAGTCTGAACACATGAACAAAGGAAACTAGGGAGGATTTATTCTGACAAAGCTAAAGACAAACAAGCTACAAACGTGCGACAGATGATTAGTAAATGAGTATCAGGTGAGATGGGGAAGCAGAAAGCAGGCCTGTCTGAAATCGACTGGGAAAGAAATATATATATGTATGTTGTATAAAAAAAAAAAAAAAA
>NW_015116519.1:0-7123 GCF_001443285.1 Poecilia latipinna | reverse complement strand
CCTGTTTTCTCTTCAGAAAACAGAACCTGTTTTCTGAAGAGAAAACAGGTTTGTACCACTCAAACTCTGGTACATAAAATATAGATTTTGTTCTTTAATTTACCCAGTTATTCAGCAAATTTCCAGTTTTTATATTTTATATTAACAAACAAAAAAACAATAATGTGTCTGGTTTTTAATTCCTGTATTTATCCCTTTGTAGGAATCACCACAGTTCTCACTATGACAACTCTGAGCACCATCTCCAGGAAGTCTCTGCCGAAGGTTTCCTACATCACTGCCATGGATCTCTTCGTCTCCGTCTGCTTCATCTTCACCTTCGCTGCTCTCATGGAGTATGGGACCTTGCACTACTTCACCAGCAACCGGCAGACCAAGAAGTCCAAAGCCAACAACAGCGCACAGGTACAAAAATAACTTTTATCTGACTCGCTCTGGTTTTATTCTCCTAAACTGAGCAGTGAAAGCAACCGTGGCTTCTTTGCAGCAGAGAGTTCCCAGCATGGTAAATATCCGACCTGGAACATCCCTGTTGCAGATGAACAACATCGTTCCATATCACGAGGACGACGACTACGCCTACGACTGCTTGGATGGAAAAGACTGTGCCAGCTTCTTCTGCTGCTTCGACGACTGCCGATCGGGAGCCTGGAGAGAAAACAGGATGCACGTTCGGGTTTCCAAGATTGATTCTTACTCGCGGATATTTTTTCCGACTGCTTTTGGCCTTTTTAATCTAGTTTACTGGATTGCTTATCTTTATTTATAAAAGAAAAAATGTTTATTTGTAACTGAAATCAGCTGGAGTTTAACATTTGCAGGTGCATCAGCTGCTTTTAGACTAGTTAGAAATAACTTTGCAAACTTTTGCTTTGATAATATAAAGGGCCTGGCTGCAGAGAGGCATGGCATATTAGTGATAACAGCTCCAACATCTTGATCCTGCACAATAAGCAGGAAAAATCATCAATGTTAGGCTGATCTTTTTTGTGAAATTAACCGCGATATAAAGTGTTTGCACATGTAAAACTCCAGTCTCCACAGAGGAACTATTGCCATCAGTCTTTAATACAACAGCCCAAATGTTTATTTTCTCTTTGCTACTGTGCATTGATATCATGCTTTGCACTTTGCATCTGCAATTGAGGGGACATTGTCCCTATAATTTGAAGATAGGTTCCTTAATTTTTCTCCGAAAAGCCAGTAACTCATCTGAACAATGGCCAATTAATTTTGTTCAGAATAGTCAGGGATCGTACCTTTACAAATACAACTTAATTGTTCTCTGCGTTTTTCCTGCAGGCTGTCAGGAGTGATGATGGTTATTTTTATGGCAGACAGATTTTATACTTTCATGTATTATATGTTGCAAAAAACAGCTTTGAGTTCATTCCTGTTCAAGCAAACACATCAGCTGGTAATTTAACCTTTCCAGTTGTAAATTGATTGTTTTCTTACCGAAGATGTTCATGACAAAAGCTGCATATCATTTTATACAGGTCTGTGGCATTTAAAGCACTTCTCAGCAACGTTGTCCTATACTTCAGCACAGCAATAGAGTTTTACAGGCAGCTTTTAGTAGCAGATTGTCTACGAGAACATATACCTGTTTGGATCATTTTCTCCGTCAAATGCATGCATTTTTAAAAAAGGGTGCAATTTGTTCAAAGATGTAAGCATTTCCTTCAATGAACTTGTAGTTTGGTGTTCTAGACTACACAGCTTTCATTTATTCATCTTTTGTTTTTAGTTTGAAGAGAGTCTGGCAGCAGAACAAAAAGATTAAGTTCAGATCTTCATCTGTCTGAAATTAATTAGATGTTCACTCCTCTATCACATAAAACGTACCTTGAGAGAGGAAATGTTGGGATCACAAGAAGAAGGCCATTTTATGCTTTGTCTCATATGCATTCAGTGCTATTCAAGCATTCATACATCTTAGAATGTAAAACACTAATTTGCAGTTTTTCCCACTTTGTGATTTTAAAAAACCCTCCCATCACTTAAAAGGAGTTCAGTCATTGCAGACATTGAGGATATCAAGCCATGAAAAGCTTCAGGTGACATTTTGTCTCATTTTCCCCACAAACTCATCCTAAGGTGACAACAGTAAGCAGTTGTCACATTTTTGGTTTATAAACCAAAACCCAACCAGCATTTTTGCAGAATTCATGAGGGATTTTGTGTTGCACAGAAGCTCTAATCATATTTGTCTATAGTAATGGAACTTCAAGTGTTGTTAATATGAATGGTTTTATTGTCAAAAAGTGAGAATTCAGTATTTGCTTAAAGCTAATGATAATTTCTTTTAAATATTTAGAAAACATTTTAAACACACAGCTCTAAAATGCTTCTAAACTTTGTGAATTGGCATTTAATAGCCAAATATCATATTAAAAGCAACATAACCTAAAAATTATTTTTTTAAATGACATAAAATGCAAATAAATCTGCACTTCCACTTTTTTTCTGACCAGATAGACAATTTTATAGTGTAGTTTTGTGACAAAAATAATTTTGAGTCATGTCCTTTAAAAACAGGAAAGCACTATTTGTGGATGATGACATCTGTCCATCATCTATCTATAGAACTTGTAACTATGAGTTTAACCACTATATCCATTGTTTTCTTTGATAAAGAAATATACTTTGTTAACCATAACACATTGTATGTGTGGCTGTTTATTACACAGGGAATTTTGGTGAGCTGTGTGGAAGTAAATAGATGAAGAGGCCAGATTTCTCCCCAGCCACCAAAAATCATCTGCATCTCAGATACATTTTCCTCCATATATGACGAGCAGAATCTTAGATTCAGGGAAAGAAACAAGCAAAGGTTGAGTGAAGACGACACAACACATAGAGAGAGAGAGATAGTTTCTGCAAGGAGTCAAAAGCCAAACCACAAAGATAATTACCGGTTATGTGATGATATTGTTTGTCCTTTGCTCCATTAAATTGCCTTCTGATGTCCACAGCTCACTGAAAATACCAATCAGTCACCTCTCCAAACGTTCCTCCTCAATGTTTGCTAGTGATAACTTGCTGTAGCCATACCTGAACCAAAATGACGGAGAGAAAATTTGGCTGCAGCCCACTTTTGAATATTTCCACTTCCCTTCTATTGACTTTAAGTGACTTTTGGAGCCATTGACAGCTAGTGCAGTACAATGTGTGAGTAACAAAACTGATTATTTGGAAAAATGTAAGACTTGTACAATCACTGCTGGACTGATCACCTTACATGGTTTGGGTGGTGATTTGTTTGGTTTCCAAGCTTCTGAACTCTTTCACGTATTTTACAAAAAAACAGAAAACCATCAATGACTATTGTTCTTTTTCTAAACTACAAAAATATTTGATAACAGGACTGAAGTGATTTTTTTTTATAAACAAAGCAAAGAAAAAGTCAGATTTGTCCATCTTTAAAAGAAATGATTCATTCTGATTAAATCAAATCAGAATATGAAAGGTTTTAAACATTAGATAGTATTCATGTTGCCTAGACAAAACGTTCTTGAGTGAAACAGAGATATCAAATCAGGAACATACTGGCATCTATGCAAGCATTCATGTTTTTAGGACAACTGCAAGTTCATTTAGTCAAAATGAATATTGCACAACTCATTAATCAGATATCTTATTTGCATACCGACTGATAGTTAACGTGATACATGAGCTGACTGTGGACAAATCAGGAAAAGAGCATCTAAACTAAAGTTATTTAAAAGTACAGTTTAAACTTTAAAGGCAGGTTTCCTCATTTCACTCGCCGCATCCCTTTGGATTCCATTGCACTTTATTTGGTATAAGCTTTAACACTAAACTGATTAAATGGCTTGCCTTAGAAATGAGGCTTAAAATCATATAGTTTTTCCATGCAGCACAGAGCTTGATTTATACTTTTTGATTTTCTCCCACAGACTGAACAAACAGTCCTCTGCAGCAGCAGGGTTTACTATATTACCACTGCACACAAGGACATTTTCTTAGTTTGAGCTAAAGCTTGTTGTGTTATTCTTATTTATCTATAGAACACTTTTTCATACAGCTAAGTGTAGCAAAATGTGATTTTACAAAATTAAGCAAGAAACAAGCATGAAGTGTAGAACCGAGTGATTTTCTGCAGTATCCTGCGAAAACTACATTTGTTTAGCTAAAAGCTAACTCTTGTATTAAATAATCTTTGCTTTTGTTCTCAAAGGAATTTATAATTTAATATTAGCTAACATACAGTCATGCTATCAAGTTATTACAAGCTTAAAAAGCTTATTTTCTTATGAGAGGAGTAAATTATTTTGAAATCAAAATAAAATAATTGTTTGTATATCAGAAACCAGGACAATTATGCTGCCAAATGATTACCCTGGAAATGTTGTTAACTGCTGTGGCCTGCAGGGACACATCATCCGCTGATGGAAGGATAATACTCTTCAGCTGAGCAATTAATTTCTGTATTATAGTATAGAACTAAATCAGAAGTGTTTTTTTTTTTTTAGCATTTTTTTCCTTCTAAATGAGATAAAGCATTGCTGACACAAAAACAATCCGTTTCTTTGAGATAAAGAGAAAACTAAACAGGTTATTTTGACATGAGAAATAATAAAACATTTATTTCGGCAAGACAACAAAATTAGACGTGGTATTTAGTGGAGATAACTGGAAGATACGAGATGTTTCATGGAGATGAGATGAAGCAAGCTTGGTTTCCTCCAAATAAGACAAAATGTCCCTCACTAGCTGATAAAGAACGCTTTGTTTCTCTCAACAAGATGAAATGAGATGTTTTCTAGAGGTCACAGGAACATGTTCCCACGAGATAAAGAGAAAACTAACAAGGTCATGTCAACTTAAATAAATGCAAGCTGCATTTTATTGGGAACACAACATACATTTTGTTTTCTGGAAATAGAATAAGTTTCGCTATTTTGTCTTATTGGGTAACGCAACAAAATAAAAAACAATCAACAAAAGCTTTGTCCGCCAGATATAGTGTGAAACAGGCTGTGTGTTCTCAATTAAGACAATAATACACACATAATAAGAAATCACATCAGATTTCACAAATGCAACAAACAGAAACAATATTTCCAAACATGGCTAATGCAACTGGATAGTAATTGGTCCAGATGGTGCTAATGCTGATGTTGACAGTAGACACTATATACCTTATATAAACACAGGCAACACATTAAATTCTGTATTTATCTGCAGATGGTAAAAAGTTTAAGTCTTGTATGGATGTCAGGGTGGAGCGTAATTAAAAACTGATCAAATGCGACTTTATGGGCATTTTCGGGATCAGTCCTTGATTCTGCTGTTGTGTAAATCTTACAATCTTTAAATTGATAAATAATAAAACAAATCAAATCTTGAACCTATGGTTTGGAGCAGATTTGCTTATCTTGATGATGCCCTAAAATATTTCTGGTTACATTGCAGAAACTCTTCTCCAACCATGGTAGCGTTTTGTTTTTGTCTTTATTTGTATATTGTGACATAAAGCCAAGCTGCAATGGTAATCTGGTAATGATTTAAATGCATAATCTCAATTAGACTACTAAATGAAAACATATTTCATCAATTTGCCCAACTTGTTTGAAATCACAATATAATCAAATTTGTTGTTGTACCGTGAAATTTACACTTTTTTTGCAACTCTACTTCCGCTTTGCCTCGGCTTAAAAAAAACAAGCTTTCATCTCCACATCTCCATGTCAGGCTTTAAAAACTGTATAAATGATGACTGCCAGCTGAAAGTTTTTAAATGTATGTAAAACTTACTCTGAAACGCCAGCATATCATGGCATTTGTTTCATATTCCTCCAAGTATCGTAAAAAAAATCAAATGCTGTAATTTTCAGCCCAGCATCTTCAGAAACCTGATCATTCATCGCACTAATGATCGGCAAAGAGCTAAAAATCTCATAAAACTCAAGCCATATTAAAGCGTCGGTCATATATCTGTGTGCAATATCATTCTCTGTAAATGTTGCTCATGTTGTATTGTGACTACTAACTCAATACACTGTGACAAAATAAAGCAGTGCCTATAAAATCCAACTGGTTTTATTTCAGACTTTCTTTTCCAGATGTATTTGCATTGCTTACTTATTCCCTTCATTGAATAAAATGGTGGCCTTAAGGTTTATGACAGATTTTTTTCATGTTTTGCTAATTTTGACATGTAGAATTGAAACTTCATATGTTTCCAGAACTTGTACAAAAAAAAATAAGTGATGTTAAACCATCACCACCATTGATGCAAAAGAAGAAAAAAAAAAGATTCAACTCAAAAAATATTCCCTTCTGCTTGGTGAGAAATCCAAGTACAGTGAGGTTTATTTATTTATTTTTTCGTTCCCTGTACCATAGCAAGTACCAATTAGTATGTAGCCTTGAAGTAGGAAGGCAGAGGTGCTTGAAAGCAAGTGCTGATGAGTGGATGAAAATAAAGCCTACTGTCGTTTCCTGCTGCAACGTGATTACAGGGTACAAGGAAAAGGGTAGGTCAAAAGCTCCCTCTTCCTGTCTGGGGGTTGAGATAGCAGTGTTACACCTTTGGATCAGACGGATGCACACAGTCCATGTTCTCCTAAAAACTGGACGCCTGTGGTATAATTGGCTTCACATGTTGTTTTAAGAGACTGGAGGAAGTGTAGCTATGTCCCGTCCATTTCTTCTGCAGTTATAATGCCTGTTGTCAAACCTGATTTAATCTTTCCTGAAGTCTGACCAAAGAATTACACACAGGGAAGAGACATGTTGGAAACGGGAACATGATGTTTCTACAAATGGGCAGTGATAACAAGGAAAGAGTTAAGTGCTGCTGACCCTGAAAACAATAAATCAGCTTTTTCTGTTGAAGGAAGACTTGCTATCGGAATGGTTTGGGTCGAAGCAGAGTGACAGATTTTTACTGAAAAAAAAAAAAAAAAAACTGGACTTCAGTTAAGCGACGTTTAACTGAAGTCCTAAAAGGGGGTGCAGGTTGTAATGTTTTTATCTTTTTGAATCTTTTTCAAAATCTCTTTCTCTTTCTCACTGTTTATTCAGTGTCGCATACTGTTTTTATTTGAATTATGTAAGGCACTTTCTGCTGAAATGTGATATACAAATAAAA
>NW_015116518.1:0-34925 GCF_001443285.1 Poecilia latipinna | reverse complement strand
AAATAAATAACACTCGACATGTCATAAATCTACTTTAATGTGTTGTTTTTGTTTTGTTGTCATTTGTTCGTCCTTCAGGAAAGAATCGGATGTCCATCCCCCTCCAGGACTGATCAACCCCTTCGGCTCTGGAGAAGAGGAACGCAGGTGAGAAGCTTTCAATCGAGGCCCAGCTGATGAACTGCGACCTCATTCCGAGTCAGAAATTAGCTTTCTAAGAAAGTCCATTTCAAGTTTATGCCCACATCACCACTCGTTTCCTCCAGCCGCACTATTAAGATTTTACATCATTGCTAGCAATCAAAACCCAACATAAAATAAAATCATCAGCCATTGTTTTCGTCAGATTGCTTTCTAATGTTGATACAACATAAAACTTAGACTGGAACGATTAATCAGATTAATCATCAATCATCAATTAATCGTCAACTAATTTAGTACTTAACTGTAGTATACAGACTCAAGAAACATTTGCTGAGAGCTCAACATTGTCAAAGGAATAATTAAGCTAAAAGTGTTCAAAAAAAATTATATATTTTGCATTTAAGATTAAAAAGTCCTTCTTTGTAAATGTTTTCCTATTCATGTGGCAGTTTTAGCTTCATCTGATACAAATTCAGTAAAAAAAGAGAAAAAAGCCCTTATTGACCACCTTTTACTATTAATTTATTAATCGGTTAATCCAAAAAAATGAAATAAAACAAAAATTAAAGGATATTAGGAAAGATGTTAAAGACTTTGGCTTTTCACATGTTGATTCTAGGAAGTATTTTATTTATTTTTTTCAGTCTAGATGAATGTTTTGCTCCAAAATATCAAGCATACACTGAAGGAATGTTATGTTATTGCATTTTAGGCAATAAAATGCCCATTTTATTGCCATTTTATGAACTTAATTGTTTATCTGCCATTGTAATATTGTAAAGGTTTAAATAAAAAATGTGCACAAAGTACCTGGTTTTATCTGATTAATCGATTGTCAAATAGTCAATACATTAATCAATAACTGAAATTATTGCAGCCTTATACAAACCCCACAGGCTCCGTGTTTAATTTTTTACAGTGGACTGAGCAGATTCTGTCTCGTCATTCTGGACTTCGGTTTCTGCTGCTGATGCGGCCAGAGCCAAACTCTGATAAGGACTGCAGGAGGAGAAACACCAGACTTTGTTTTAATTATTATTATATGAATATTCCCAGTTCACATCTTTATTTTAATAATAATTTCACCAGTTATTTTTTTTTCTATTTTTATCTTTTACTTTCTGTTATTTCCACCTGATGTTTTGTAAAACTCTGTAATCGCAGGTTGTTGCAGAGCTACATTCAGCAAAGTCTACGCAACAGCCAGGGAAGTCCTGACATCACTTCCTGGGAGCAAGGTAGACGAAACCTACTGCAAACTGTTGTTTGCAGTAGGTTTTATTGATCCGTATGGATTTATTGATTTATTGATCAATAAATCTGTATGGATTTATTGATCCATACGGATCAATAAATCACTGAATTACTGAAAGGGTAACTTATTTTAGTGATTTAACTGAAGAAGTAAAAGCAACATATCAAATTTCTCTGGTCATGGATTTGATTGTTCCCCATTATATCACTGATTGGACCTGAAGCAACTTTAACATTTTTTTGTTTCACCATCCTACGATATCGTATTTGGGCAGTTACAAAAAGAGTAACTTTCCACCCAAAAAAAAAAAAAAAAAATCTGAAATTTTACGATTGATCTCAGAAATTTCCCAGAAAAAAAAAACATGGATATTTCTGAGTTTCAAAAGTCAAAACAAACCATCATCCTCCTGTCACTTCCTGTTGTCTTCTTTGCTGTTTTCAACAGTAGTAACATCCAGCTGTTGATCATGTCTCACATGATGCGAAAAAGTGTTTCCACTGTAGTTTTGCAAAATAAATTTATTTCAGTATGGCCAAAAACCACCTCATCCTGGCACAGAAAGTTGTTTTTGTTAAATGAGTTTTTTCTAAATACTTTTTCAAAGTGAAATTTAAATGAACGTTAGTATACAACGCGTCTTCTCTGTTTTGCTTCAGAGGTGTTCTTCCTGTTTCGTCTCTACGATTATGATCGCAGCGGATTCTTGGATGGCTTGGAGATCATGAAGCTGCTCTCTGACTACAACTCCCATCATGCACTAGGACCAGAGGCCAATGAGCATGTAAGCTGAAGTGACTGAGTCAGTGTGTTGTTTTTTTTTTTTAAGCCACTAGTCTTTCTTAACATTTCTTGGGTTTTTTAGGCAGTAGTCTGTAGTATTTGTGTGTATTTGTAAATACCTCCTTCAGGGTTCTTTGGCTGCTTTTTATAAACGTGTCTTTTCTTTTCGTGCCTTCTGGGTTCAGGTGGTGTCCATGGTGGATTTCTTACTACAAACTCAGGATCTAAACCAGGATGGCCTGCTGGACCCTTCAGAGCTGCTGTCGCCTTCATTTATTAACACACAGGTAAACCGACAGCATAAACTGTGACAGTTAGCAAAATTTACGTAACATGCACACATTGTTTCATCTGTAATATTTTTTTAATTTAAAAATCTGAAAGTTGCTATATTTAAGAAACTACCTCTAATTGTCTTTAGAAGATGCATTATTAGCAGAGTTGGGTAGTAACTAGTTACATGTATTCAGTTACATTTACTTGAGTAACTTTGTGAAAAAAATGTACTTTTTACAAGGCTGTACTTTTTCACTTGAGTAATTTTAGTGTGAAGTATCGATAATCTGTCCACTGTGAGAAACTTCACTGAATGAAGAATAAACATGTTTTAAACAAAAATTCACAAGACACACACCTGCAGGTTTTATTAGCTTCATATGTTTTATTGAAAGAAATTGATTTGGAAAATGTTTCTTTTGCCTAATTTTGTTATTTTGTAATTTTAGTATTCATGTGAATTATTTTCAATTTATTCAATATTTAAATATTTAATTTAAATGAGTTTAAATTAAATCAAATATTAAATTTTTAAATATTTAAAAGTATCAAATATTTGTGAATACTACAATAAATACAATTATTATGTAAGCTTTCAACATTTAATTCAACTTTAAAGTTTAAATGTCAAAAGGTACTTGAGTATCCTTTTTATCAAATACTTTCAATCTTACTTGAAATAAGATTTTTATTTTTTGCTAAGTAAAGGCTACTAGCATGCTTAGCTTTAGTATTAGCACTAGCGACGTAGCTAAACTAGCTAAAGTGAGTCACCATAACAAAAGAAAATCAAACATTCACTTAAAAACTAATATAACTGATTAAAATACTAATAATTGTAGCAGCTGTTAATGTCCTCGATATTTCCTCCAATGATTTACTGTTACATCCTGATTGATAGATTTTTTTTTTACAATATTTTTTGAAGTGACGTTGTTTACCTCCATCTACTTTAAAGGGCTCAAGCAACAACCAAACTCCTCATCAAGAGCAGGAGTTGGCAGAAGAGAACATGCAATCAAACACATTTACTGTGGAGTCGAATGCAGGAGCAATGGAGCAGAAAGGCGAGCAGCAACTGGACGTAATGACGCTTCAGGACGAACCCATAAAGCAAACAGAGGAACATCAAGATCAAGAACTTCCTAATGTGCTAGCAGAAACCCACCATGCCCCTGTGCATCAAGGACAACCAGAAATATAAATATTAACCACTTTACCATTTAGCCTGCTGCAGAAAAAACTTTTAAAGATAAAATATAAATTATAAATTTATCACTGTAAATTGTATTTTTTTTTTATACGAGTCTCTAAGCATATTTTAACAAATGGCTGTTAAAATACTGGGCCTCTTCAATGGCTTTCTGTCACATTCTTTCTACGAATAAAATAATTCCCACAGCTTTTACAAAGGTAGAGGTTTTAAATTAAACTCATAATGCTTTCCATAAATTAAAATGCTATGATTGGCAGAAATATTTCACAAAAATAGTTTGTTCTCACATGTTAGAATACAATAAATATAGATATGTCAGTTATTTATATTCTTTCACATCCTTAATGTTGACAGATATTCTATTTCGGATAAAATTGAAGTGGTGGTTGAATGAATGAATCCTGGATTAGTTTGTTTTCAGTTTTTCCTTTGCGTACAACCAAAAACACATTCACTCCCCTGACAAAGACAGTATCTTTATTTTAGATATCTTAACCGAACTGACAAAAGATGATTTCTGACAATGCAAATAGGAAAATAAAAAACAAAAAGCCTTTTTGTCATGGTCAATGAGTCACATTCCCTACATCAAAATCCACATCTGACGGGATTTGATATTGTTTGGAGCTATTATTATCTGTTTGGTATTTAACTATTATGCCCAAGGAGTGCAATTAGACTGTTATTTACACTCATTTATTTACACTGCTTTGACATATAGTTAGTTTAGTAAATCCAGTGTGCTTAAATACACTGGTGATGTGCCATAAATTAAATCAACACAAATTTTCTGAAAATGCTCATCTTTGTTATTGCATTCAGAATGACCGGTTGAAATAACAGAAATTGTAATTTTTTTTTAGCAGTTGATTCAAAATGTTTGCGGGAAAATGTTGTTTGTAAATTGTAAATCAACTGAATTTATAAATGATTTATTTACTTTTTAAATCTAGTTTAAAGGCATATACTGTCTTAAAAATAAAGAAAATGTTTCTTTTATTTCTTTGTGTCCTATTGGTCTAATTGTGTTTATATTTTGGTTAATATCGTTAACATTTATAAGTAAAAAGTAATATATAAGATTACGAGTATTTTTAAAATAACAGTCCAAGCAGCTTATACGGACCGTTTTTAAAAATGATTGCTTCAAACGTTTTTCATATTTCACTTTATTTATTTAATCGTTTTGTGACATTAACGTTACCTCGCAAACCGAATAAACTGGTAACGTTCGGTTGCTAGGCAACAGGAAAACAAGCTGAAAGATGGCGGACGACGAAAGTGAAGGTTCGTACTGTTTAATGGAGTCAACCTACAGATTTAGAAGTACCGCAGGACCTGCTTAGTTTGTTAGAGGTGTATTAACAACAGCTTTCGTTATTCGGCTCTGTTTGTTTCAGAAAACGAAAACATTTTGGCTATTCACAGGAAGATAACGGCCGCCTTCGAGCCGTTTGACTACGAGTCCAAAAACATGGTGGACGTCCGGTAAGTAATAATTAATGTACAATTATTAAAAAGTACAAACATAACTAATAATAATAAAATGGTATTTCAGTTATTCAATTTAAATATTGAAGCTCATATTCATTAGACACAGATACACATTTAAGATTTAATTTATATTTGTTTTGATGATTATGACTGAAATGATAGCATTTTGTCATCAGTAAGAACACATCTATAAATTGGGATAATTAAGTGTTTGGAAAATCTCCTGAACTTAAAGGTAGAAAGAGTAAGTAGGTCTCCTTTTTACCTTGTCGGTAACTATTTTTTAAAAAGCTTGAAACCAAACTAGGTCAGAAAATAGTGCAGTTTCTGCATCAAGCTAAGCAGATATAATGCTTCTTTCTAACTCTCATTATGTGCCTGTTTTCCAGGGAGATTGGTACCATTATGTATTCTCTGGACTGCTTCCCCACTCAACTAGACATACGTGAATTTATAGCCGAGGTCAGAGCAGTCTTTATGTTTACTCTTTTCATACACAAATTAACTAATCACGATTATGTAAATGAGAAGCTGCTAGCCACGCCCTCCCAACTCACGTGTTTACCTCAGATGTATGAAAATGGCTTCAAGCAGAAGCACAGTAGTACAACTTTACATCTTTGTTCCAAAAGCCAGTAATTCAGCACAAAAATGTTGTTGTTTTTTTTCCCTCAAATGCGGCATTTTTCTAAAATTCCCGAAGTTAGAGGAGAAGCACTTTTCTCAACATGTAGAAAAAATAAAAAATAAAAAAATAAATCAGACAATGTCGGTAATGTCCGACATGTTTTCCCAAGCATTGAATCTTTTTAATATAAACGATCGTTTTAACTTTACTACAATTCTGCTAGTAAATGCGCAGATATTGTAGCGTAACGTGAGACACAGTCAGGACCAGCAAAGGCGTCATTTAGCAACCACAGCGTTAGCTTATGCTAACTGACGACTCATGTCTGTGCTGAACAATACAAGGCACACAAAACATCATTTTGTACTTACATCACCATCATCTGTAGGTTTGTGACGAACATGAACAGAACTTTCCTTCAGTCCAAGTATTTTTGGTAAATCCTGTCCTGTAATGTTGGTAGTTGTTTGAGGACTTCTTCCTAAAATGATTTGAGCAAACGACAACTTTCTTTGGCAGCATCGCAGGGACATTGCAGGCAAAAATAAAATGAAGCCAGGCAGCTCTGTTCTCCATGAATGAGAGAAATGCATGGACCGCACAAAAACATTTTCCTTTTCCAGAAGCCATAGCAGCGGTAGATTAGCGTCTTAAATGAAGTGGGTGGAGCTCCACTTCAGGCATTTAAGGTTCCTAGGTAACAGATTGTGACACAACAACTTAGAGGTTTTTGAAACAGGGGCTCTTGTGCAGACACCAGAAGAATATTTACTTATTCCAAAAAAAACAATTGGGTGTTTGTTGTTATTGTTTAGCTCTTGGATTGTTTTTAGATGCAGGAAATACCCAAATTAGCATAATAGTGGACCTTTAATATGCAAAAGTTCTGGTGTAAAGTTTAAAGAGTAAAACCCAGGTGTCTTGTTCTGTCCACCCAGGTGGAAGAAAATTCCTCAGGAACTGTACATCTAGATAAGTTCCTGCCAGCTATGGCCAAAGTCCTGTTGGAGAACAAGTAAGACAATTCATGTTGGCTCCATGACACCAGCATTCAGATTTTGATGCAGATTTTTTGTTTGTATACTATGAAACTCCTTAATAATTAACTCGATTACAGTTATTTTTAATCACCATCACCAGCCAACACACAAAAATCTATTTTGTTATGAATGGACAGTGATTAGGTTCCTTAGATAAAATGCTTTTCTTCTACAAATGTGTTTTTCAATTAGTATTTTTCATGTTAAAGAATCTTGCACCATCTACTATTGCATTTATTGTTATCAAGTGTTTATATTGGTTATTCACAAACTCTTAGAAGTATATGTTGAGCCTCCAGTCTCAGGTGACAGAAAAACAGCTGATTTATGATTTAAATGCTTCTCTTTCTTGGCCTGATCTTTAGACAGACGATGGATGCATATTTTTTCACAAAACAGTAAATTTCCTCTTGTCCAGATGTCTTACATAAAATTAGATTCAATGTTATTCTCATGAACTAATCACCTGTGAACATTAATATTTGAAGCTTTGTCAGAAACTTTATATTTTTATTCCGTAAAGTATATAAAAATTAAACTTAGATCTGTAATCCGGCGGTTCAAAAACTTTAGAATAATTAGAGATTTGTGGAACTGTTTTCACACTGAACAACTCTTAAAATAATTGTTCATCTATCCATGTTTTGTCTTTTCGTTAAAATGTGCAACATTTATTCACAAAATAACGTAGAACAAAATAAACCTAAACACAAAGTACATAAAATAAAAGAAAGCCTAAAAGGTAAGAGTCCTTGTTTTCAAGCAATTCTTTTTATAAAGATAATATTTTAAATCCACAATGATGCTGATGATGTAAGAATACTATGGGTGCGTTCACACTGCAGCCTGAAGTGACCCAATTCAGATTTTTTGGCAATTCCGATTTTTTTGCCGGGGCCGTTCACACCGCTAGTAAATGCGACCTGTATGCGTTCTGCAGTGTGAACGGGCAAACGACCTGAAAGTGTCCTGCATGCGCAGTAGAGGGCGCAATAGCGTCAGCGTTCTAAGTGTTCTGCCAACCGCCATAAAAAGAAGAAGTGCTCAGTGTTTGCGGAAGTAAACATGGAGGCTAACGGTGGAGCTTAGCTTACATATTTGAAGTTGTTGTCCGGCCGGAGCAGCATATTAACAACTTAATCCTCATATATTCCATCGTGGTTGTTGTTTTAATTCCCGCTTGCGCTTATCAGGACGCAGAATAGTGAGATTTGTTGAGAAACAGTGACGTTCAGTTCGTATGAATGCGACCTGGATATCGGATACGTATCGGATATGGGTCACATTCGAAAAAGAATCCGACCTGTGCTGTTCACACTGCCATGAAAAGATCAGATACAGGTCGCATTACGTCAAAAAAATCGGAATTGGGTCACTTCAGGCTGCAGTGTGAACGCACCCTATAAGTGCCCTGGCTGTAAGTTATTTTAAAATTTTCATTGTAAATCAGAATGACTCCTGGGTAGTCTCTGTATTACTAATCATGTGTGACGTATTTGCAGAAAAGTAACTGGTGCTTTGTTGTGTCTGTTAGGTTTCCTCCCATCCCCAGGAGCAAAATATTTCAGGCATTTAAGGTGAAATTGGCTGTTTCTTCCTCACTCTGTTTGTTTCTCTGAAGCAGCTCTTGAAACTTTCTCAAGAATTCACATTTTCACACGAGCAACAATAGTAACCCGTAAACTGTTTCCAGGTTCTCGACAAAGAGCAGAAAGGTTTCCTCAAACCCGAAGAGCTGACAAAGCTTATGATGGAGGAAGGTAAAACAAAAATTTCAAGAGGAAACAGAAGCTAATACTAGTTATGGAGAGTGGATTCAGTCTTAGTATATTTTTTATTGAAAAATATTTTGCACATTTTTGTGTTTTTTTTTTTTAACCAGGTGAGCCTTTCACTCAAGAGGAGATGGACGAGATGCTAACAGTACACACCAATCGGAAGGAGAACGTCATTTATTACGACAAGTTGATCAACAAACTCACTGCTGACGCTCCCAAGTAGAAAGAGTCACTGTGTGTTAGAAAAACTTAAGAAATAATTCTTTTTCTCACTATTTCATTAAATAATATTGTGCCAGTAAATGTGTACTGGACTTGATGATATGGAGATAATCCAGGCTGTGTTCAGGTTCTGAGTTGGTCAGAGCTGCACTTTGACGGAGGCTGTGGGCTCAAAATAGATGCTGGGAGACAGACTGGGTCTTAAAATAGTAAGACATCTTGCAACCTCTGCAGAACATTTTACACTGAGCTTGTTTTACAGTGGAAATGTTCTTTTCAACACTGTAGTTGGAGCATATATAGAGTAAAGGCAGCGCCGAAACAGTAAAAGCCTCATCCACCTCATCTTCAGTCTTCAGTGGGTGAAGCTCCATTATTGCTTTCTAACAGCTAAAAGTAATTTTAATGAATGTCAGAAAAAGTGCTGCAGCGTCGCTAAACTAAGATCTCATTCCTTTATGAGGAAGTGGCAGAGAAATATAACCAGCTTATATTTTATTACCACATCTACTGGTGTGTTTGTTCCTTCAAACTGTCATCGTCAAAAGTTAGTGAGCATCTTGGCTTTTAAAAATCTGTCAAGACAGAAAGTCCTAAGCTTTAGCTCTTTGAATTGCCTTGTTGCTGAAAATGTGCTATTTAAATAAAATTACCTTACTTTACCTTTCCTGAGTACATTTAAAATTGTTTATCCTTTTTTAGTCTGTATATTTGATATCAAAAAACATGTAATGGATGTAATAATTTTATATTATAGCAGATATAATGCTGCTTTAAGGATTTCAATTAAAGCTTCAATATGTAACTTATTTTAAATAAATGTTTTCACATATTTGTTAAAACTGTCCTTATGTTGTGACAGCCAATCTGAAAAGATCAACCTCCTCCTGGAGCTGCTGTTACTGTCTGAAGAAATGCATCTCTCCCGACCAAAAACAACCAGTCAGAGCCAGGAGGAAGTTATTGGTGCAGTCAATCACCCTCCTGTACTCGCTACTCAGTGTGCTAATACCAGAGAAACAACTTACCATTACAGGGAAACCGTTTATCCTCCATCATCGGTGGCCATGCTAACTAGCTTCGCATATACAACAGGTTCTGTTGTCAAGAAGAAGCTGAGTAGCAGACACACAGAGGGGTGATTAATAGCGCTAAGACCCGCCTTCTGGCTCTGATTGGTTGTTTCTACTTAGCACTGAGAGAAGAGCTCGACTTTATCCATTTCATACTGTCACAGTGACAGTTTCAACAAATTAACATCTGATTGTTCTAAAGTAATTAGATTACAGATTTACATTTAAAATGTTGTGTAAACACAGTGAAACTGTGGTCAAGATGATCATACAGTCAGAATCTTGTACTGGACTATCATTAATCCAAAGGTTAAAGGTGAGGTGAGTTGGTAAAGCAAGTCGATGGTGAAACTAACGTTAAAGTCGGCATGAAATGATTTAGCTACACGAGGATGAGAAGATGACAAATGTCATTGTGCTGCTCTATCATCAAGAAGCTGTGATGTGTCATAATTAAATAATAACAAAACAAAGCAATGATTGCTGATCAGCATTTTATCAGAGATGATTCTGCAATGACTCAACATGCATGAAGCAGTTACACAGCTGCAGAACACACATGAATGACCCCACTTATCCAATGCGTAGATAAGTGCTGCGACAAACAAACGGTTCCCTCACTGAGCATGCTGCAGTGTTTCCATCCACTGCCAAATTAGCATTTAAGTCACAGTTTAAGACAAATACAGAAACTTCAAACAGAAATCCACAGAAACAGGCTGTAAAAAACATCCTGATTTTATCAAACACCAACAGTGAAAACAGAATAAGGCTCATTTACCCTCAGATCCACCAATTACAAGCAAAACAAATGCACAAGATTTAAAGAGATTTCCACACTTTCCTGAATTTCTGACCTCGTACAATGTAACAAAAACCATGTGTTCCACATAAAAAGTGGTTTTTGAAAAAACAAAAAACAAACAAAGTAGTAATTTTTAACCAAGAAAAGAAACTCTATGTTAAGCTATAGGGATGAAACACATTTCAATCTGAGAGAAGAGAACAAACAGCAGCAGCTGGAATGCTTGATTTCTACATAGTGAGAAGATAGTAGAGTTGGCTTCATTTCAATTAAAGTTCAGTTGCATTAGTAAATAATAACAAAATAAATGTAATGAGGTAAGTTGAGAACATCCAATCCCAGATGGGAACTAAACATACAAATATATATTTTATGAATGGTCCACTGACGTCAGTTATACAGAATATAATGTCCTGTTAAACCTAAAAAATAACTAAAGATGAGCTGCTTAAACCAGAACTGTAATGAGAGATTTGGTCCGAAACAAGCAGTAAGCAAAGTGATGGAGGGATAAAACTGAAAGAGCCGCAGAGATAAGTCATTACATCCAGCAACCAAACGTGACTCCACATTATTTTTGCATTATTTCACTGCAACTGAACTACAGAGAAATTACAGTCCAAACACAAACATACCAAAACCACGACGCACAATTTTCACATATACAGGGAAACGGGAGCGTTTTACCTCAGAGACCGAGGAAGCAGAGAGAAGAGGCATCAACAGTTTGAATCCAGCAGGTTTTCACTCAAAACTCGACGTTTCTACAAGATAAATTATTTGCTAAAAGGCAAGTGAGGCATTTGTAAATCACATCCTGCCAAAGACACAGATTTAATTATTTCAGATTCTTAACTGCATAGCTGCGCTCCAGGTTGAAATACAAATACAACTGATCCTACAAAAGCTGCGTGTGCAAATCTTGGTCAAAAATCATAACAAAAGCTGAGTGGTGCGACAAAAACATCTGATCACATCTAAACCTCTTCGTCTCATCCAGAACAAGTGTCAAGTTTTTTAAGGCCTCAGAGAAATGTAAGGACAAATCATTAAAATCACCAGAGTCGGATGATGAAACATTTACTGAGTGTTTTATGAATGTTTTATTGTTAAAAATTAGCTAAACGGAAAAAGTGTAGCTACTAAGTTTCAATATTGAAGGACAGTGAATCAGTGAGACTAATCCAGTTGGATTAGAAAGAAAACTACAATTTAACATTTAGTGATTTTCTATTGCATGTCGTTTGGAAGTTAGAACAGAGTCAGCTACAGAAATATGCATGATCCGACTCTGAAGTAATAACAATGACTTATTTTCAGTTTGGGCCCAGAGCTGCAAATTTAATGATAGCGTTAGCTGTGCAGCCATGTCAGTACCTGAAGGATCGGGTGCAACACACCGAGACTCGAGAGTCAAAAGGACGATTTGGTGTCCCTCTTTAAATCTGCAGAACCAAGCCGGCAGCGGAGACGTTGTCCCCTCCACCCGCAGTCTGATAAACGTCGGTGCACACCAGCACCGGCGCCACGCAGATCTGGTAGTCGTCCTCATCCCAGCAGCTGACGGGCCGGCTCTCCAGCAGCGGGATGCGCTGGCTGCCCTCGCGGTGGCTGACAGAGAACGAGTCGTCCATAATGAGCCTGGCTTTGCTCAGGTCGATGTCGTTTGAGCCGCAGACGTGACGGTTCGCTGTGAGCGAGGCCTTGGCGGTGGCGGACATGGTGTTCTTCCACTGAGAGCCGTGTGTCACAATCATGGCCTGGAAGGCCAGAGTGTGGACATGGAGGCGAGTCAGAGGCTTACCCTTTGATTTACTGCCGCTGGTGGCGCCGCCTGAGCTAGCAGCCTGGTAGCGCTGGTTGAGGATGCGGTAAACCTCCCTCATCTGGTCAAGGACGGTCGCTACACGAGGGTTTGGGTCCGACAGCACCGTGATGTTGGAGCCTTTGAGTAGGCTGAGAAGATTAGGGAGTTCTTGTTCATTCATGCCTAAAGAGTCTGCCTGGAAAAGAAGAATTGAGATCAATGCTTAAAGGGGATTACTGATCGGTGATCGGCTGCTTAGAAACGAGAAATCTGATCTGAACTCAGATCAGATTCCACTAATGAGAACTCTTTGGTGTGGAAGTGGAAAAAATGAAGTCAGTGGAAACAAAAAGACATTCTGGACGGGAACATGTCTGATGTTCATTTAGGTAACTATTAAACAGAAGGCTACATTTCAACGTGTGAATGTAAAAAGTCATGGAAATGTTTATAAAATGTAGCTGATTTTTGTTTGGGTTTAAAACAAAAAAAGAGAAAATGCACAAAACTGCTAATTTAGGACGTCAGAAACTGTTGAAAATGTAAATTCTGAAATGTTTGTTTTACAATAGTGAAATCCCGTTTACCTGCAGAGCTGTGAAACTGAGTGTTCTATCTCATGTCACCTCTTCTCTACTATAAATATGAATGATCTCATCATACAAACTACGACGCTCCCATCAACGACAGTAAACGGCATCAATGGATGGAGAAGCATTGTTGAAATGAGGAAGAGTCAAATTTCTTTTAACTTGTTTCTGGTACAAACACCTTTTTTATACCAAAAGGCAACATAGTTACTTGATTGTTTAATAAAATGGCTCAAATTACCTAAAAAATACATAATGCTGCCCCTTTAATGTTTGTTTAATAAAAAAAAACCAACACTTTTTTGTGATGGTTAAATTTACAGCTCATAGAGAATAGAAAATGGATTTGTTGTTATTTAATATATATATAAAAAAAAAAACCCAGAAAGTTTCTAAAACCTGTATCATGACGTCAGAGCCTTATAAAAATAAAAAATGGCCACAACACCTTTAACCTCTCTAAAAACTAACTTGCTGTACAAAATTATATTTAAAATTTAATACTATAATCATTTTATATGGTTGTTAAACCATATAAATTAGATAAAAAAAAAAAAAACATTACATGTTTGTTGTAAAACTCCATATTTTCACATCCTATGTCTTTTTTTCCAGTCTGCATTTGAGAAAAGGACTCAGACTATTTTGCTTGCAGATTTAAATCAGGAGATTTAAATAAACAAATCTAACGTCAGTGTTTTCTACACACTGACCTTTCTGATTTCCATGTTTGGATAATGTATTTGAAAATGCCAACATGGACACATTCATTTAAATATTCACTCATACATACATGAGGGATGACATGGTGAAGAAGGTCGTCTACTATATTCTCGTCCACAAAACTTGCCATCTCAAAATGGATGCCGATCTGAGGCGACGAGGAGGTCAGCAGGTCCGCCAGCCGGGAGAGGACCGCCTCTCGCTCACCTGGAACAAAAACAACATGGAGGACTCATAGGCACTTCAAGCAGCAAGGAGTGGACGTGAAGGAAGGAAGGAAGTAAAAAAACTGTGATGTGAATTTGTTTAAACTGATGAACTGAAAGAACATGAGTCCAGTCAAAAGGTCAAACTGGATCTGGGTCTAGTTTTGTTGTACAAATCGTCCAGTTCAGAGAGGAAAGTTCGGTTTAACCTGTTCTTCTCGCTATTTGAACTTCTGCTGTTTCAGCTGTCATGACAAATACAGCTCTGGAAAAACATAAGAGACCACTTAAAACGATCAGTTTCTCTGATTTAGTATATAGTTGGGTAAAATGAACATTGTTCTTTTATTCCATGAACTACTGATAACATGCATGTCTCTGAAATTACAAGCATAAATTTTGTATTTATTTGCAGAAAATGAGAAATGGTCAGAATAATGAAGAAGATGCAGAGCTTTCAGACCTCAAACAATGCAAAGAAAACAAGTTCATGTTCTTTTAGAAACAACAATAGTAATGTTTAAACTTAGGAAGAGTTCAGAAATAAATATTTGGTGGAATAACCAGAAGGTTTTTCCAGAGCTGTATTTCCCCAGTAACTCTTCTGCTAACTTGAAACCCAGTTTGTCTGTGAAACACAAATTTTACAAATAAATCTGAATCAGGTATTCTTAGTAAATCGAAGCAGCTGATTATCTGAACAGCTAATCATCAAACTCAGTCATGTTTTCCTACCTGAATTGAAGGGGAAGTTGTCCATCATCTGAAGCCCTCCCACCACCAGCAGATCAGGTTTGAAATTTTCCAGTTTCTCAGCAAATTCTTCCAAAGAGTCCAAGTAGGGGTTATGAGCATCACTGTGAATGATATATCTACAAAAAAATATGCAACGTCCAGTTTACTTACAAAGCACATTTAAAAACAATCCAGTCTGACCTAAATACTTCCATGTGTTCAACTTAAAACACAAAGATGCAATGAAATGGATTTAATAACAACAAAATATAAGACATAAGTTTCAAACTCTCTGCTATTCACAGCAGAAAACCTGATGTTTACTAACAGATGTATAATTACAGCATGCATCTCAATTCAAACCTGGACAAGATCTGATTTTAAGAAAGAAAGAGAAAGTAAAAAGCTTAGAGATCCACCAGAAAAATAAACCAGACATATTTTTCTTAATTTTCCAACACTTTGCAATAGTTGCTAACAACTATCTTTAGGGTGCAGGTTGGTTATGAAGACTGTGAGCAAAGTTAAATGAGATAATCGCCAATATAAATACACTAAAGACTTGTTAAATATACCTGTTTGCTCTGCGTGAGGTGTACGTCCCCCAGCTGGCACCAGATGAATATTCAAGGATCAGATGTATGTCTGGCTCTTCTATCACTTTACCAGCCACTGGCAAGAAAAACAAACATGGACTTAGAAGAGAATTAAGCATAAAAGAAAGGTCATGTTTAATCTAGATTACCTGTAATGTGCTGGGACAAAACTTCAGTGAAATCGGTGCTGAAACTTCCCCCTAACAACACGTCACATCCCTCTGTTGCCATGCGACCGGCCATCACAGGAGCATTGCCACCTACAGCCCACCTGTTTCCAGGTAAGTCACGGGCGCCGTCCACCAGCTCACTGAAGAGGGTTTCATTAATCATGAAACGCCTGCAGGAGCAGGAAAAGAAAGTAAAACGACAATACTAAAGACTTAAAAGAGTTTGTAACATTATTTTTCTTGGTTGTTTTATATTACAGGAACAAAGTTTCCCACAGAAAACTTGCTAAGCCCAGTGGTTGGGGCGCTCAGGCAGTCATTCATCCAACAGTCCGTCGTGATTTTGAGTTAAAAAATGTTTAAAGTTGACAGAAAATTAAAAAAATATCACTTGATAATTATGTGTTACTGAAAGATTGCAAGATTAATACCTGGACACCAACTATAAAGTCTTAAAAAATGCAAACATTTTAAAAGCATTTTAAGCAATGTTTAGCCTGGCGGGGGCACAAGTAAAGCCTGGTGGCCCTCCAGGCTTATAATACACCAGGGAGAAACCTGCAGGAATGCAACATCCCTGAGTTTTAGTGTTGTAACTAATTATTATGTTAGTTATTAATTACGCAGAAATAAATTGTGTAGATTAAAGCCTTTTTAATACAATATTGTGAATGCATTAAAAGATGCAAATAAACGCACCATTCAAATTCATTCTATATAAAGAAATAAACATTTTCTTCCCCAAAGTGTAATAACAGAATTCCTTTAGTGATCATTTGTAGCAAATAATGCAGCTAAAAATATGTCTAATATCAACATGTGAAAAGCCCAGCTCTTTCTGCTCGACTTGTAGAGCCAACCTGTTGATTAATATATTATTTTTTTGATTAACCAATTAATGATTGGTTAGCAAAAGGTGCTAAATTAGAGTTGTTGTTTGTTTTTTTATACATAATTTGAACCAGGCTAAGACTGCCACTTGATTAGTTCTGGTTTGAACATATTAACAGAAAAAAATATTTTTTTATCTTGAAAATATAATTTTTATATCGTTTTGGCTTAATAACTGCTCTTAGTGTTGTTCTTTCAGCAAACTGGTATTTTTATAGAGTCTGTATACTCCAGCTAAGGAGTATACACAACTTTTACTGTAAGCATGCTGCTCTCCATCCAACATTACTTACTCTGCAGCAGCTCCTGGCGCAAAGAAGTAGGCAAAGCTCTGAGCCAGTTGTTCAGCATTTTTCAGATAGTCATAATGCAATGGCTGGTCTGTGTGAGAGATGCCTATCTTATTTAGGAATGACACGCCGTCTACTATGAGGTCGACGCAGCCACCAAACCCTGAGGAGGGAGGAGACAGAGAAGAAGAAATACAATTACACACCAACGTTTCTCCCTGCAGCAGCCACACACTGAGGCCAAAAGAGAAGAAGAGAAAAACACTGAAGTAAACTGAGGAGAAGAAGAACAAAAGCAAAGTCGTGCAAATTGTAGGTTTTACAGAAAAGCTGCGACATGAATGACAGTGGATCAGTGGGAAGAGTAGTTAGTCGTCTTACGACCCAAATGTTGTGGGTCAGATTTCAGTTTCCTGCTGACCCACGTGACCCGGCATATGAGGCTTTAATGCAAAGTGATTTCAGTGGTCAGAATGATTACAACCTGCCACAATGGAGGACAAATGAAAGTTTGAACTAAAGTGTAATTTACGTACATCACGATTTAATTTCACTAATTAAAACGTAAATGTCAGATCATCTTTCAATTAGATTGAAATATCAATTCTAAAGTCATTCTGCTTCATCACAACTAAGTTTTCTACTGCTTTCTGCTAAAACATGACAGCTTGTTATACATTTAAAAAAAATTCAGTGTCTAATTTATATTGTTTCCCTAAATGATACCAGAGCTGCAGCTAAAAATTAGTTATCGATTAATCAATTATTTTGATGATTAATCTATAAAAAAATAGGGATATTCTGCATACTTTTCATCTAAGCCTTTTTATACAATATTGGAAATGCATAAAAAATACAAATGAACAATTAAATTTCTTTTTGGAGTAAGAAAATAAACATTTTATTGCCTAAAATGCAAAAGCATAAAATTATGTTAGTGCACACTTGGTCTCTTGTAGCAAATGACATCTGCAGCAAAAAATAAACTACGTCTACCGTCCAAATGTGAAAAGTTCAGCCCTTTAACATTAATACAGTGTAGGGTTGATCTATTGACTATTTTTTAAATTAACCTATTAATAGTTAGATAGCAAAAGGTGATTAATAAAAGCCTTCTTATACATAATTTGCACTGGATGAAGCCAAAACTATGCCACTAGAGTTCTGAGTAGAACATATTCACAAATCTTTTTATTTGATCTTATTTACAGTTTTGGCTTATTGCTCTGGATAGTTTTTTCTTTCAGCAAATCACCTTTGTTGACTCTGTATACTCCAGTTAACAATTAAATAATTCATCACGAATAATTGTTTCAGTCCTACGTGAGGTTATTGTTTTTTAATCTGAAATTAGTTTACCCCCCATGAGATTGGGAAGCAAAACGTGTCATTAAAGTCAGAGTGAAATGATAACCAGCTGAGTCTGCTGTCAAACAGGGTAAAGGTTGGCTCGGTACAGATTATAACGTTTGATCAAAGTCTAAAAAACTGGATTTTTGGAACTAAGTCAAGACATCCAGGCTGACACTTTTCAACATATTTACAGGAAACTAAACTAAGTTGCTGCGCTGGGAGTCCCGATTCTTCTTTTTAAAGTAACTTCTTCAACAATTTAGGTGTTTGTGATTTATAAAGGATTCGTAGTACACACACAACAAGAAAGAGCTTTTGTATTTCAATTCATGGTGTAAAATTATGGAACAAGTTAAATGAGGAGCTAAAATAAAGTCAAAATTTAATACAATTTAAAAGGAACTATGAGGAGGTCATTCTAATAAGATATAGATATTGGTGAGAGTTAGCACTAATGTGTTTATGTAAATTGAGGCTAAAGCGTATGAGTGTGTGGGTATGAATCCATATACTTAGACACATGTAAACCCAGATAAAATGGAAAATTAATTAACCTGTTTCTTTTATTTAATAATGAGGGTCCATCTGAAAATATACGAGTTTATGGTGTAGGAGTTCATACGTTTCTTACTTCTTCCTACTCCTTTTCGAGGATGTTAAGATTACTGTAGTACAAAAATGTGTCCTTTGCATTCCTTGTTCATGTGTGTGTAATAAATAAATGTAGATAAAGGGAAATATTGATGTAAAGACATGAGGCTTAATGACAGCCACAGAGTTTCTGTCCATATGGTTTGAGGAGGGGAGGTCTCTCTTCAGAACAGACTGTCCCAGCTGCGGATCCAGTCTGGGATCTGGTGACTGAACATTTGTGATCATCTGTCTTCTCCCTTCGCTACCACAGAGCCTTGGAGAATATATTCACACCCAATGAGGTTTTTTTTGTTTTTGTTTTTTTGCATTTTGTCTTGCTGAAACCACAGGTTTTAATGAATCTCATTGAGGTTCTCTGTAATAGATCAATACAAAACATATTTCTAAAGTGGCATGACATGAAAAATGGTTTCATAGCATTAATCTGAGAAGCAGCCACGCGGCTCATGGTAACTGGAGGAGCTGTGGAAGATGAACTGCTCAGGTAATCTATCAACATCACAACCATCTGTTGTGGATACCATACATTTTTTGCTAGTTTTTTGTTCTTAATGGAAGAGTGGCATTTTATTCAATCTTATTTAGATCACACATTTAAGAAAACACCAGTTTGCTAAAGTACTGAATATAAATAGATGCAGAGGCAGCCAAACATTGAGGATACAATGATAAGCAGTAGAGACCGTAAAACTAGAACGTCAGTTAATAATATCAGTGGGTCACAAGCTGCAGTTTAGACACATCTGAATTAAATCAAAGCATATTAATGGATCAGAATGGCCCAGTTAAAGTCCAGACCTCAATCCAGTTGACAGTTGATATTATCTCATTCTGCTTGAGCTATTCTGCTCAGAACAATAAGCAAAAACTTCGGTCTTTAGACTTGAAGCTGTTTTGCATAAGAAGTACATTTATGCCACACTTTCACTATTTGATTTTTTAAAAAATGTTCAAGGGGTGTGAATAGTTTTTATAAGGCACTGCATGACAGACTACACTCCACCACAATATGGTAATCCTCAACATCTAACTTTCGCTCATTGTCAGTAGTTCACCGGTCAAAACTTAAAGAATTCTCGCTAGATTTATATTTTACTATTAAATAAATATCGCATAAACAGCGTATATTAGACAGGTTACAATAATACAGTTACTAGTACTTTAACTCAATTTCCTGTTTGGGATTTAACAGAAACTGTAAGTAAAACTTGTGTCAGTAATTTCAAGCAAACTGACTTTAATATCGGGTATTTTATATGTTTAAAATTAGCGTTTATTAATGACCAGTGTCCACTTCAACCCCCAGCAGCCTAGCTAGTGTCGCTAGCTCTCCGCACCTACCAACTGCCACTCTGGGTCTGGCGTCATTAACCCCGACTTTCCTTTCAGCCCGGAGCAGAGACGAAAGCACCGTGTCCAGCCGGTCGTCCAGCACTGTGTTCTGCGGTGAACGGAACCAGATGGCTAACAGAACCACGAAAAGGGACAGAACAGATCCATACTTCATCAACGGAAGCCTGCTTCCCCCCTCCATCATCGCCCGCTCCTGCTGCCTGCGGCGGCTCTGGCTGGCTGACTGAACAAACACACCCCGCCTTCCGGAAGGGTAGACAGCCCACTAAGGTTTGTGCGTTTGTTTTTAAACCGGGAGTGTCATGGGCGTGGCTTCGCTATGCGGAGATTAGCACAAGCTTCCGGGGTTTAAGATTATGAAAATAGAAAAATAGTTCTGAATTAACTTTTAGAATGATTTAATTTCCAGCGTCACTTCGTAAATCATGCACTCGTTTACATTTTATTCAGGTAGCACCGTCATCCCGGCAGTAAAACTGACTGATCACGGTGAACAAAACTATAAAGGCTTATTTTAATTGGACAATTTATCTTGTTTACCAAACAAGAGACAAAAGTTATAGCAATAAATTTTTTAAAACAAATTTAGAAATGTATGTTCTCATTAAGTAAAAGTATAATAAGCATTGTACATACTATACTTAAAAATTTAAATGTACTGAATATTGTTAATTAAATGTTGAAGCAACTTTTTTTTTAAAGTTTGTTTTTTCAGTAACGCTACTTTTGAGTAACATTTCTGGATACTCAACCCACTAAGCAGCTTCACTTGTTTTAGCCACATAGGCACCAAACATGGAAATAAACCTACAGTATTAAAGTGAAACTTCTTGTTTGTACACAATCTTTGGTGTTTTAATTTCGTTATCTTCCAACTACAGAGCCTGCTGTAACATTCAGAGATCAACCAATAAACATTATATATTAAAAATAAGTTCAGGGATATTTTCCCTCAAGTAGAGGAAATGTTTCCACCTCCTTGGACATCAAATCAATTATGGTGCAAATCTGTACATATGAGCTCTGTTTCAAACAACTCGAAGCTTTAATGAAATCCGTTGTTTTGGTCAAGTTCATTATGAAAGAGCTATAATGAGCCAAAATATGCAATAAATAAAGACTAACTCAATATCTAATGCATATCACTTTAAATGTTCTTGTTGATTTAAGTGAAAGACATACACATCTCTAAAGAGTAAATTTCTTTCTAGTAAACAGTCTTATGAGGGTCTGTCTAAAACATAAATATAGAAATACAAAATGAGAACCACAATACTGGCAACCAAAGATTCATTTAATAAATTCAAATGAACAATTCCCAGCATTTGATCCTATTGGCAGTAAAAACTTCACTCCATTTCATTGTAATCTACTTTTAAAATGCTTAAAAATAACAGGCACCCATTACAGGCAGTACATTACGACAGTCGGTAGTACAGAGTATAATTTGTCATTAAAAAAAAAAAATGTATCAAGGGTCATTGCATGATGAAATGTGTTCTGAGAAACAGCTCTGCTCATTGGGGTGTTTTTAAAAACGCCATTCAGTTTGATGCTGCATTGATCTATAGATGGTCCTCAATTTTCATCAGTGCAACACATTGTTTCATCTTTATTACGAGACATCTGCTTTCCAAGCAATTAAAAGAAAAAAAAGAAGTAAAATATGGGAGTGTCCTAAAACAGACCAACATATAAAAAAAATAAATTGTGTGCAACAACAGTTTGTCTTCATCTCCAATCTGAAAATTCACTTAAAAAGTACAAGAGTTTGAATTCCCCTCCTGAAATGCCATGCTGTGCAGAAGTATACTTTGTTCAATGACAGTGGAGTGTGGCGCCCTCTGGCGGTCCCGCAGCATAAAACCTGGAAGTAGAAACAAACTTCATGAAGTCATATTTAACGTAACATTTTCCTTTTAAATAGTCACTGGTCATTACTGAGCTTACCTTGGGTTTTACTTGGGGATTCCAGCCACGATCTCAGACTCAATGCCACAGTGATCTGATCCCCGGAGGATTTTAAAATATCCTGAAAATTAAAGCGATAAAGTGAACTTGGTATATTTAATGTTCAGTATAAAACGAGAAATCAGTAGAGGCTCTTGACCGAGTGAAAGCATATATTAGGTTACAGCTTTGTGTGGGTTAAAGATTCACACGATATGAGGATTAATTAGAATAGACACACATCTATAAGCATGCTGGATCTATAAAATTGATGTCCAGATTAGCTTTTTGTCCTGGTGTGTCTTCAGTTTGACACATTATCAAAATGTTAACACTGGAGCCTAGTGCCTGCCATTTAGTTAATGGTAGTAATTTCCTGCTCACCATTATCACCCCAGTCAGTGTTCCAGGAGTTTGCACAGAGCCAGTAAGGAACACCATTTTCCTCTCCCCAGCCCAGGATCTTAATGGCATGTCCTCCCAAAGCAGTTCCTGACACGTGCTGATACACACCTGAGGAGAACAGAAGAGATGGTGTAAGGAAATCAGGAGCAGTTACCATTTCACCTGTCTGCTGAGATTATATTTGTAAGAGTACTTTATGCTGCTTTTCTTACCAGATTTGTAGGAAGGGAAATCTTCGTAGACTGTAAACGCTCCCTCTACAGGTCCGTTCTTGTAAATCTCTGATTTGATCTGATCTTCTTCTGATGGTACGCCATAAGCCGTTTTACCTGCAAAATACTTCAGGTTAAAATTCTGTATGTTCCCCATGGTGATGATTCTTAAAGGTCACCCATTATGCTTCCGTGAACAGGTCAGAAAACATCTAAGGGCTATATAAAACGTGGACATTGCATTTTTTGCATAAAATCATTCTTAGGTAATACGATTTTATTGAGGTCAGTTCTGCCCATTTTGATTCCTTTCAGAATGAGCCATTTTAGGGCCTCCTGTCTCTTTAAAACTGAATAAGCTCCTGCTGGCCACTCACACGTGAAAATGGTTGCAAACAGGTGGACAATTATACTACTGTACATCTTTGAAAAGCAGCGCAGTGCCTGTCGAATGTGACTTAACATTTGGGAGTTTTCTGAAACATCGCTTTCTCCAGACGTCAAAAAACATGAATGTTTTTGTCAAAAAAAGAAAACAGCCGAGTGTTTTAAGCAGTTGGGTTGTTTTTAGAAACAGTTGAGACCCAAATGAAAACAAACGCATGTAAAAAGTAAATTTTGCATAATATGTTCCCTTTAAATACTTCTTTCAAACAAGCCATTTTTAAACAGCAGCAGAATTAAATCTTCACATCTTTTTGTCATTAAATGCGTCTTGAATGACTGATTTTGTCATTTCTACAAGACTATGTTTAGCAAAAATCAAAATAAAAACAATCAGCAGCAAATATGTAAAATCAGAGCAGTTCTCATGCTCATCTGCTCTGCAGCATTCTTACCATAGTGTTTGTCATTCTCATAGTTTGGTGTGTATCCAGCCTCACACTGTGTAACACACTGCGGCGTGTCGCCGCCCTCCCCAGTGCAGGGAGGTCTGCTGCCGTTGACGTGGTGCTCACAGGGTTCGATGGTGTACGGTCTGCAGCCTGCAAGAAACACAAAGACTCAAGTTTTACCACAGACTAATCACTCACTTTAGCATCCCAAAACTGAGAAACACTGTTGGAGAGATTTTAATCAGACAAATATCAGATACTGAATGTACACCACTGCATAATTTAGTGGGAAAAACAATGCAGGGCACAAAATAGCCCTACACAGACCTCATCAAAAGGTGGCAGTCTGTTTATAAATTCTGAAACTTAAAAGGTCTTCATAAATAACCAGAAACAAAGAATCCGCTATGATTTTTAAAACTTCAAAATAAATACTTTTTAGAAGAAGATTTCATCAAGAAAGAATAAACCATCTGCACCACTGACACCAATTCAAAACGCAACACTTGTGTAAATGAACTTACCAATATGAGAGTTGTAGAGCCCTCCAGTCACCAGTCCATTTGTGGTCCAGAAGTCCCAAGCATTTGGAGGGTAGCCACCATTACATCTTAAACAAAAAACAAAATATAAATTAATCACCATCTCTGTAGACGCACACATTCAGCCTCTGTTTTTATGTTTTCTTCCAGTAATTATCCTGCATTACGTTCAGAAACTGCAACTCATTTTGGAGTTACATAACCACAAGTTACCTTGACAAAAAAGTGTTTTTAAAGGATTATTTTGTACACTATCCACTTAACATTGGCTTTATACTTTGAACAAGCACAACGCTAACCAAGTGTTAAATCATGGTTTTAGTCACTGACCAAGCTAATAATTATGTCCAAAGGAAGACAAACTTTGAAGGACCTACCCCATTCCACAGCTGTCGCAGCAGGTGAGCAGATCCTGAGCGGAGATCTCCACACTGACCTTCCCGCTGGTGTGAATGCAGATACGGTCAGAGATGGCCTCTGCTGCACCAAACGCCTAAAGGCAGAACAACCACATGGCATGAGAATTACGAAAATAAAAGTGTTCAAAGTTTTATTAAAAAAGTGGACGCTGAATTTGCATTTATAATTTAGCGATGAGTTTTCCTCACCCAGCAGGATCCACAGGAGCCCTGGTCTCTGATCTCCCTCAGGGTGGGACAGTTGGGCCACTGCTCTCTGGAATCAAATTCTGCTGGCAGCTTCATGCCTTCTGCATACTGAACCCTGAAGAGACACATGACTGGTGTGAGTGTTACCCCATGAAACCATTTACTTTACATGTTTTAAAATCAGCAGAAGCTGCAACATATTACTTTGAGCAACTGGAACCATTAATATCGAGAAATGTTAACCTGTTTTTGGCAAAATGGCTCAAGCCCCTTCAGACAGGAGGGAGAGCATCTGAACCTAAAATTAAGTCACCACAGACTCTGAACTGAACGTAGCTTAAATGGTCGGTTTCAACATTTAAATGTGCTCTTATTATAACTACTCCACTGTTAGTACGGTTGTTTGTTGAGGGTGGTTGTTCAAGGTGAGCCTAAACCTCAGGCTTAAAGGTGATTTATTGTGCTTCCTTGAAAAGGTTAGGACAGGCTTACGCAAGACATGTTCGTTCCATTTTTTTTGCACAAAATCGTTCTTAGATAATGAGATGTTAGTCTGCTCAGTTCTGCCTGTTTTGAGCTCCTTGAGATGTTTTAGAGCCTCCTGTCACTTTAAATCCAAATAAGCTGCTGCTGGTGGCCACGACCCCCAACTCAACATTGGTACTCCTGGGAAAATGGCAGCAAGTGGTTTCTGAATTGCAAGTCAACAACAAAACACTTCTCTTTTCCAGCAGCCATTGTACAGAGCATACAGCAGTAAAACCAGCTGACCAAACATCCTGGAACTCAGCTTGTGTTGCTAGGAAACAGGACTCCGTTGTTGCTAGGTAACGACAGAGTGCCCGTTGAATGTGACTTAATATTCAATTTAATTTTAGAATTAAATTGAATTTTGATTTTGAAATGGCTTGTTTTACAGACAACAAAAACATTAATTTATTGTCATAAAACAGCTTGCCATTTTTTTCTAAATGCTTGAGTTGTTTACAGAGGCAGTTGAGATCAAACCGGGAGTGTAAAAACATGCAAAATGTGAATTTTTCACAATAAGTCCCCTTCTATTCCCCTCCATTCATCTAATGAGCTCACCAGCGTTCCCATCACTGACGGACAAAAGCATCCCCACAACATGACAGTTTTGATATAAACAGTGTTTTGAGTCTACATCAAAAAAGGTTGAGATTTGGTCTCTTGTATTCAGTTTAAACATAGATTACACATAGCTGTACCTTTAAACACAACTGGTTTAACTGGATTTTATTTTGGGGGGGTATCAGAAGATTTTTTTCTTAAGCCATGAATCATTTTCCTCCTAATGCTCCATGATGAACTGGCTTGTTTTGGTTCATAAAAAGCATCAAAAATATTGAAGGTAGAAGTTGAAAATGCAAATAGTTCAATAGGATTTATAAATGCATTGCATCTAGAAATATTACATTAATGTTGACCTTGTGAGACTTACATGACAGGCAGCTTAGGTCCCTTAAGCAGAGTGCCGCAGAGGTTTTTGACATAGGCGTAGTCAACATCACGGAAGTTGTGGCCAGCCTGCAGAGTGGAAATATGAATTAGTAAAACAGTCTCAGGATTCTGAAGGAAAAACAAGAATAAACTCACCTTCCAGGTTGTATTGAGCTTATTGATGTAGTTGACCATTTCACCGGACAGAGGACGGATGTGGGGTCTGGCCAGGCTCACAGACAAGCTGGCAGCCAGCGCCAGGAGAGTTGCACACAACATTCTGCCCAACACACACAACAAGAAAAAAAAATTAACAAAGGGGGGAAAAAAAACTAACATTTTCAATGTTTTTACTCCATGACTAAAGCATGAAAATGTTGCACCTGGTTGCACAACGTTTCCCTCTTAGATACACTCCTAAAGCTGCTAGTTCAGCAAAATGTTACAGCAGATTAGACATTCCCACGCCTGACGGAGATACAAGTACAAGGAAAAAGCAGCAACTGTTCTCAGTCAAGCCTCCTACAATGTTAACAAACCGCATCACTAAACATGATCGAAACCAAATGCAAGACACGGAAAATACTAACCAGAACACTTGGAGGGGTAAATTCAAGGCTAGGGCTGGGTGATGTGGACTTAGTATTTTATTATGATATTTTGTGGTAATAATGTGATAAAAAAAGTCATACAAACTGCTCTTAAGGACGCCACCTACTGAAAGAAATGTGATTTACATCAAACTGCACAGGGTAGCTGCATCAATCATATTTTTGAATTTCTTGATATTTTTTCAGTTTAATAAATTTTACAAATATTTCCAATAATCCGGTCAGTTTTAAATTTAACATCATTAATTGAAATTTATTGAGCCAACAATAAATATTACAAGAAAATATCTTTGATAAACAGTACTATAAGTGCCCATCCCAACTCAAGTCTGCAGATACCGTTTATATTACGCAAATACAAATGTTTTAAGAAATAGATCATAACCATGGTTTATTAAAGGTAACCAGAAGATGAAAGAAGTCCAGCTAAAAAACAAAAGTATAGTTTGTGGTGCAAAATAAAAGCAGATTCCTTTTATTTTGTTTTTTAATACTTTGTTCCTCTTGGAAAGTCTCCTTCTCACCACAAACACCTGTTTGGGCCTGCATCCCTCCTGTAAGTTTTAAACCTAGAAATTCTTGAGAAACTAGTAATGAATCACATGACAGATGATCATGAGTTACTGTCACCAAAAGAGAAGCAGAAAAAAGTTTCCCCTTTTTAAAAAGGGTGTAAGCGCCAAGAATGTGGGAAGAACTGCTAGTCATAAAAATCAGCAAAAGGCATAGTATATTAATGAGGAATAAACAAAGATTATTATAAATCTTATTCAGTTTTAAATACCAAATCTTGTATACAGGTAAACTTGCTTGCCTTTGACTCCTATTGAGGAATCTTCCAATTTATTTTAATAAATGGTTCAATTAAAAAATTTCCAGTAAGATTTAGAGGAAGTGAAACACCAGCTCTGCCTATCTGCATTTCTCACTTCTCAAAAGCAATTAAAACTTCATAGCTTGCTTTCAAAGCTCCAGGCAGCATGACTGACAAAAAGCTGCCAAGTCACTGGAGAATGCACAAACAGCCTCCCCTCAGTCACAAGCCGCATGCGAACTCTCAGGTTAGAAGGCTGAGACCTTTTTTTTTTTTTTTCCATTAAGAGGTTTAAGATGACATCATAACTTCATGAGTCAGCAGCAGATCAGGCCCCAGAAATGACTGATGACCTTTACAAAAATCTTTCCAGTACTGATGATGGCTCAGCCTCAAACAGGGTCTCTGAAGCCCTCAGAGGATTTTTCCACTTAGATATGCCATCTAAACGGAAAACCTAGCTAACTGATCTTAGCTTAGAGTAGGGCTTCAAAACATTTCATGATCTAAGCATTCCATAGCAGTTGATAGATGGTTATTGATTAGTTCTGTTTTAATTGATTAGTTCACCACTAGTTTGAAATGCTCTCGAACTGGTGGTGTGACCTTTCCTCTTATCCAGTTTTTACTCCACCCGGTTGTTTATTTTTAAGCCGTTATGAGATATAAGTGGCAAACCTTAAACTGCTGCTGCAGTGCCAGTTACTCTAAAGGTTGTTGCTAGGTAACAAAAAAGTGATTGAGTTGCTAGGTAACCAAAGAATGCGCGAGTTAGTTGATTCCACCAACTTTGCTCAGCTGGCTGTGAGAAGTTGGCCGGCTAAAGCCTTTCCTCTGCCTAAATCCCCCAGAATGCTGTGCGGTTCTTGATCAGAGTTCAATGATTATTTCATCAGTTGTTCTATTGATTAGTCACATGTCTATTGCAATATATATTGATTTTTTTTGTCCAGGCCTAGCCTTATGTGAGGTCATCAGACGCTTATCCATGTCAAACTTATTTAATTTTTGTGAATTTTAGTGCAGTTAAACAGCCAAACTGAAAAATAATAATAATAATAAAAAAAAACAGACCTTGACATGTTGTACTAAAGGGGATAAACTAAGTCCAGTATGAGTTTGATTTAACAGTAAAGTTCATTTGGTTCCTTTAACTGGGCCATTTAGGGCTGTATCAGCATTTATGGTGATGAATAGGTGGAGTAAATTAATGTTTCACAACATTCCCTTTCTGTGAGAACAAACGAGGTGACAGAGATTGGCAAAAAACCACAGGCTCTTATCAGAAACTCACTGACAATAAAACCTGAGAACAGAGGGCGAGCAGCCATTTTACAATCAACTTATGGATTTATTTATTTTTTTACCGTTACATTAAAGGTTTTTATTTTAAACTTAGAGTTATTTAGCCGAAGTCTGTCAGGTGTTTTGATCCCCTTCTGTAACATTTAGATTTGACATAAGCCATTTTGTCTGGGCCTTCTTATAAAAACGGTTTCATTTTCCATTTCCTTCTAACTGACTTCAGTGTCATGTTTCATAACCTGCTGTACGCCTTTGTGTGGAAAGGGAGTGCAGTTTTTCTGCACCACTTTTCTTTTTTTGCTTGTTTTTTTAAATCCACATTACTATACGAGTATATATCAGGGCCCATGTTTGAACCAATTTGCACCACCTGCTTCATGTTTACCTCGAAGGGTACAGCTAACAAGTAACTGCTGTTAAAAACGTGCAAATCAAGACCAAAAAATAAATCCAAAGAAAGCATAGCCTGTCTTAATCGTGTCTTTTCACTCGATCTTTAACTTTAATTTTAAAAAACAAGAAGCGTAACTAAGTTAGCTGTGTAGTTTTAGCAAGTATTTTTGTTAAATGTGGTTTATCCAACCACTTATTTTCGTAGAAACCCATAACGACCCATTTTCTTAGAAGCTCCTACGTAAGAAAATAACAACCTACCTGTCGCTTATTGATGGGTTTTTGGTGTCTCCTTACTCTGCGGGTCGGCCCAGTTCGACCCTCCAGTCTCTGCCTGTTGTTTTACTGTGGGTCTGGTCGTATTTATCGCTGTGAACACGTGAATCGGTCACATGAACGCAGCTCATGTGATCCTGCTGACTAACTGTGGCTTTCCGCTCCTTCCTCTTTAATCTGAAATGAGGTTCGCTTCCTTGTTGTTGTCTTCCTCACTGATTTAATGCACATTAAGCAATAATGTGAATCTTTATCTTGATAATGAAATAGAAATATGTAAAATTGACCAAGGTCGGCTTTTCTCAATCTATCTGAACAACTTCGATTTAACCACTAGACGGCGCCAAAAATCAACCATCACTTGTTTTTTTCTGGTTATGAAAACCTTCATAAACGGACAATTCTTTGGAAATGTTTTCACACCTCAGACTTTTTAATACTTTGTTATAACACCAAAATTTAAAGCAACATAAAGTAACATGTAGCTGTGAAGGAGAGGGGAAAATTATGGTGCCAAAATGTTTGATGTGTTCACATCCCTGCTTTATTTGCAGTTTTTTTATTCAGTTGTTTTTATACACATTTTGTAATTTTTTTTTATGTCTCTGCTCATGAGTAGTTTCACATTTCTGTTAATTGGAGTATTGTCTTTGTAATAACAATATAGTATAATTTTTGTGATGTAAATTCTCTTATTCTTCTTTTCTGTCTTTATATTTCTTACCTATAGTTTGAATATGCATGCTTGTATTTACATTTGATTTTACCCACTCTGACCTATAAATGATATTTATATTCCTTTTACAAATTAAAATGTGAAAGGTGTGGTGTGCATTTGCATTCACCTTTTTCCCTCTAAATCCACTGAATAAAAAACTGTGCAACCAGCTGAATTAAGAACTATTTAATGCCAGAAATACTTTTAGATACACAGAAATTCACAGCTCAGAATCTCGAGACATCATTAGTCATTCACTACATAAAGAAGTAGGAAGAAGAAAGCCATTAAAGTTGCTTGCAAGCTGTGTAGGGAACAGTGAACATGTGGAAGAAAGTCTCCTGGTCAGGTGAGACTAAATTTTCCTGACAAGTGTTTCAAAGCCTTGTGCAATAAAAAATAATCAAAATTTACACATCAGAACAAAATTGTTGTTACCCCTCTTTTAATGACAAACAATGGTTACTGAAAATTAATGAAAGTAATAATAATAATAATAATAATAATACAAAATTAATGAAGATTAACCAATAAAAATCAGACATCGCTTTAGAAACATGGTTCAACAGAATCATTAAAAATAAATTAATGAAACGGTCCAGTCAAAAATGACATACTTTGCTTGAAAATTAAATACATTTTTAAAAAAGTGTTAAATGCAATTCAAAGAGCAGCAATTTAAACTGGGGAAAGCTGATGTAGCTACAAATACAGCAGTTTTTGGCTCACGTTTGGGTCATTTTGTCATTTTTTATTATTGGTTAAAAGGCCAGATGGTTACAAAGTTCATGTTTTTTCTTTCATTTATCTAAGCTCACATGGTTATGACTTTTATTCAATAGTCATTTTTCTGTAGTAATCACTGCAAAACCACAGAGAACATGTTGACTGCTTGTACACTTTCTCTTCCTTTTATTAATCTGTCACCTGACTATCAGACTGATGAAACTGACAAAAAAAAACACAATGAACTCAGCTGTTTTTTTTGTCAGAAGAACAGACACTTAGGAACACAAGAGAGTTTTTATACCACACCTGTGAAACCATAAGACTGGTTGCTGTAATGCCAGTAAAGGATTTTCCATTGATTATTGAGAAGGGTGTGAATATTTATTTTTCTTCATGCTATTTTTTGGAATGAAAGTAAATTTAAAAGTTCAATAGTTTTATGTTCAAAACTGTCTTTAGACTCCATCTTCTTGGTTGAATGTAAAATAATGTCATATCTAAATCTGCCAGACTTATTTTTGGTCTCAAAATAAGAACTGGCTAGAATCACAACACATTTCTAGCACTGCTCAGAAAACTGGACAAGATAAATAGACAACATTAATAAAACATTAACATTATAAATATGTAAATTGCAGTTTGACAAAGTAATGAAAAAAGTACTAGAGTATTTGTACTAAATAATGAGTAAATAAAACAGTAGATTTATAACTAACACGGTACTTTCCAAGAACAAATAAATTGTGGAATAAATCTGGAATGTTTTGTCTGCGCACACCTGCTGTTACGGAAAGTGACCGAGGTACAAGGAACAGTGAACTTCCATATTTCAGTCCTTTAAAACAGTTTGATGCAAAATGAGTTAAAACAATTATTCATTTAAATAGTTAAGAGTTAGATTTTCTCATGGCCTTTTTTTTGACAGAGGAAATGCCACAATGAGGTTTGCTAGCTTGGTGGAAGACATGCCTCGATTTACAACATCTTAAAAATGTTGGTGGATGAAAGATGACATAGAAGCAAAATGTACCACAAGTATGTGCAATTTAGGAGAGTGTTTTTTTGTTGTTGTTTTTTTGCGCATGATTAGCTAAGGGAAGTGTGAAAATGCAGAATAAAAGTGGTTAGTGCCCCCTGCTGGTGGGTAAAAGCTTACGGCTATCTATTACCTGAAATATGTTGCGCTTGCACGGAGATGTTAAGTTTAGTGCGGTTGCCTTACATTGTTTTTCATATTTTTGTCTACACTTTGCAATTATTTGCTCACACCATAAAGGTTTAGGCTGTCTAAAAATATAAAAAGATATATCAGAAGTAATTTCCAAAAATATTCACATGTTGTGTAGAATTTCTGCACCCAGTCTAGTGTTTAGTTCCGTGTGTAGTTTAAGATGGAGCAGCTTAGCCCAAACTGTTTCATTTTACAAATTTAAACTGCCACATGTACCATTTAGCTTTGACCCTAAGATTATGTGATGGAGATAATCAAAAGAAAAATATAGCAGTTCTATCGCTTCTTGGTGCCAGATAAAAGGTCTGTGTCGCTGTTGGTCCTTCGCTTACGGCCATACCACCCTGAACACGCCCGATCTCGTCTGATCTCGGAAGCTAAGCAGGGTCGGGCCTGGTCAGTACTTGGATGGGAGACCGCCTGGGAATACCAGGTGCTGTAAGCTTTTGCTGGCTCTTTCATTAATTTATCTGTTGTGAAAGACGACACTGAAGCAAAATGTGCCAGGAGGATGAGGAAATGTACAAGCTTTTGTTTCGTGCTGCTGAGCTAAAAAGTGCCAAAGTGCAGGTCGTTAGTGCCCCCTGGTGGTAACAAAAGCTTACAGCACCTGGTATTCCCAACTTTGAATGTTTGAAGACGGTTTTCTCCAATGTTTCGGTGAACAATTGTCGTCTAGTCAGCAGTTGTTTTCACAGAGGAAATTCCTATATGAGGTTTGTAAATTTAGTGGAAGAGACGCCGAGACTGACAGCAGCGTATTGTTAGCTGGAGTGATGAAAAAATGCTGGTGACAATGAAAACAACCTGGAAACAAAATGCACGGCTCTCGCTTCTTGGTGACAGATAAAGAGTCTGTGTGGCTGTTGGTCCTTCGCTTACGGCCATACCACCCTGAACACGCCCGATCTCGTCTGATCTCGGAAGCTAAGCAGGGTCGGGCCTGGTCAGTACTTGGATGGGAGACCGCCTGGGAATACCAGGTGCTGTAAGCTTTTGCTGGCTCTTTCATTAATTTATCTGTTGTGAAAGACGACACTGAAGCAAAATGTGCCAGGAGGATGAGGAAATGTACAAGCTTTTGTTTCGTGCTTCTGAACTAAAAAGTGTGAAATGCAGAATGCAAATCGTTAGTGCCCCCTAGTGGTGGCAAAACCTTGCAGCACCTTCCTTGTTTACTTTTTTCACATTGATTTAGATGTGAACTGTTTTGTATTTGATATTTTTTCCTTTTCTTTGACATGTGAATTTTATTATTTATTTCTCAGTTCCTGTTGACTCAGAGCCATCTGCACCTTCCCAGCCTGGATTGAGTAAAGACTTGGCCTCGTTTCTACTACAACTGGCAGTCAACACTGGCCCTCAGCCGGGGCCAGACGACTATAGTTTTGCTGTAAACACTCTCCCTCATCTGCGAGGAGAAAAGTCCTGAGCCAAACTAGGCGCCTGTTAATGTCAATTAAATATTTGGAAGTGAGGCCAACACAGACTGCACGGTTTTCTTCACTTCCACTGCTGCAGCAGCTAAAACCACAGACAGATCATGGTTAAATAACAATGCATGTTATTGTTACACGCACCAGGACTGGTGTCAGTGTTACAGATGCTGATTTTCCTGTAAACAGGATAGAACAAGTAGGAGTGATGAGGCAGAACCAAATCTGAGCTTCACAAATCCTCCTGGAATCTCTTCTGATTTATTACACATTTCCACCATATCTGATCTTTCTTCAAAATAATCATTGTGTCCATGTTATTTTCGTTGCCATTCTAGACAATATACCTATGTCACACACGTAAGTCTCAGAATAACCCCCATTTGTTACCCCATATGCTACTGCATAAACAATTTATAATGTATTTGTACTTGTTTCCTGTACACCAACATGCTCACAGAAAGACAGAAAATTGCCCTCTGTTCCTCCAGCGCCTGTTAGTTTAGTTGCTATGACAACGGTAAGTAAAACACAAGTAAAAACGTGATACCTCATACTAACCTATAAACATGATAGAACAAGTCGAAACTAATGTGAGCTTCACAAATCCTGCTGGAATCTGTTCTGAAGACAGTTGTCAGTTACGCAGACTCTGGAGAGACTACAAGCGCACACTGCCTCCTAGTGGCAGCTTTCTGCTACTGCAATAACATTCATAGCAATAGACGCCAACTTTCGATATTTAAAATATACACAAGGCAAGGTAATTTTATTTATATAGCACATTTTCAGCAACAATGCAATTCCAAGTTCTTTACACTAATTAAAAGGAAATACAAACAAAATAACAAACTATAGGAAAGAAAAAGAAGAAAGAGAGCTAAATTATTTTCTGGGTTAAATGTAATATAAACTAAGCAGTGGTGTTCCTGTTAAGCATTTCTAGATTATAAGTTCATAGTTTTTCTAATTCTAATTCTGATTCTATTTCTGGGCTGTATAATATTGATCTAAATAATGCGTACTCCACAATTTCTGATATTACTAATAAACTAAAATAATCATTTTCTGGGTTAAATAGGGAGTACTCCACTGTTTCTAACAAGCTAAAACAAAAAAGAGGAAAATGGCAACATTCAGACAAAACAATGGGCAAAACAGAGACATAAGTGAAGGCTGTGACGTCAAAGGGCCATGAAACCATGAGGCTGAGGCTCTTGGCAAGTCCGATAGAGGTGGAATGTCCTTGGGAGTGTTCAGCTCCACAGCTCCATACAGGAGGGGTTGAGGAGGGAAGAGCGTTGTGTTTACATATC
>NW_015116517.1:34481-36750 GCF_001443285.1 Poecilia latipinna | reverse complement strand
GATTAAGGTTGAAATATAATTATACTTTTTTTGTTTTACTTATGGTTAATTTAACTTTATTATTGAAATTTTTGGTCCTCTCAAAAAGGCTTGTGCCGGCCCTGTTTGAGATTATTTTTAAGAGATGTTGAAAATCATCCAGATAAATGTCAAGAATAGCCTTTTAATGATCATCACAGTGACCTGGTGAGGTTAACATGTGGCCTTGTGTTCGTCGCATCAGACGCCTTTGCGTGTTTTTACAGTGCTGGTGTGACGTCGACAGGTCAACGTGTGTTTAAGGCGTCACACTTCACTGCTGCACTGTGATTAACCACAGCTAAATCTGTTCTTGAATGCAGCAGTTTAATGACATGGTTTATATTTACAGTGTTTATTTTCATTGTGTGCGTAGCGCCAAGCTAATGCCTCTCTTTTGTTTTACTGTTCGGTTTCATCCAGTCAGGAGGTGTTTCTTTACGAATGCCTCTCTTTTATTGAGTTGATTTCAACTAAATAATCCTTTAGTCCTTTGTGTTGCTCAGAAAAGGATTTAAACCATCATTTTGTTTGGAAATATGAATAACCTTCCCTCTGACCATTTTTATTGTTGAAATTTCAAACCTTCCTGTCTATAAGTGACCCAAACAGTTATATATGTTTTTAACTTTACTTCTTTTCTTTTTAAGATTTTAATGTTAGATTTTCACTTGCTGTTTCATTTATAGCGTGCAACATTTAAAGTTTTAATTCTTTTTGAGAAGCAACATAATTATTAAAGGGTTTAAATTGTGCAAGAGCTCATAAAATGTTTAGTTAAACACAGCTGTGCACTAACATGTGCACACATATCTAATGTGACTGTTATTGTTCACCTCAGCTGACCTGACATGCTGTGTTACTTATATAACCTCTTATTCCCGGAGGTAACGTCTCTAACCTGGTTGCCACTAAAGTTGTACATTTCATTTTTTTTTTTCAGTCTTTCTGACTTTCAGGAGCGCAGAGTGCAGATCTGGGGAGAAATCTGGGAGAACTCCTCTTTCGGTCTTTTGGCAGAAACTAAATTGCACGATTGCTTGAACTGCCAATTTCAGGGTTTGTAAAAGACACGTTTTGAAGAATGCCAGTTCCTACAGAAACCTTTCAGTTTGAGAGGTCGGATGTCCAACTGGCTCTCTGAGGATGAAAAACAAGCCAACCTGTTTTTATGATTTCTTTGACTTTCCTTTTCTGCATCTCTGTCATCAAAACAAAACTCCTACCTATAATTGTAACTATANATCCGTCACAAATTTGTTGATAATCCAGGAATCCACAGCCTCCAAACAGCAGAAATCCTGTTACCATGAATAAATGCAGGGTGAATCCCACCGGGTGTGTCACCGCAGGACAAGAGGGCTCTTACTGCGGCCCTTAATTACTAAGTTACTAAGGCCGCTTACTCCGGCTTTAACGCTGGTTATAAGGCCTTGGGGTATAAAGCCAGAGTACAGCCCTGAGTGAACCTCCGAGCGCTCAAGGAGGCAGCGGTAGAGAATGACTGGCCGAAATTAGCGTTCATAAATCGGATTAACCTTGAGCTAAACGCTGCTTGCACCAAGGAGCTCCAATATCCAACTTGAAGCTAACTTCACTGTGGTATCAACGGATGCACGATCTGATCTCCAAATTATGCCCCACCTCTTCCGTGACAAATCTCACACATACAAAAACTGAGTCCCTCACACATTAAAAACATAAGTCCCTCTCACACATACAGAAAAGGTCTTTTCTCATTGTGGCTCAATTCGGCCCACTCTCTTTGAAAAGGTAACTTGTTTGGTGCATCAATGATTTTGTGCATGTTCTGGCCGTTTTTACTGATGCTGAGGCAGTGAAGTTTAAAATGACGGTGAAATTGATGAGCAGAATGTAGCTACACTTTTAAGTTTGATATTGCACAGTATATCTTATTTATTTCTCTTTCCCTCTCTCTGCTTGAGTATTTGACAGTTAATTTATTTTATGTTTCTTGGTTGATATTTTGAAAGTGCACTTTAAATTGATTAAGGTTGAAATATAATTATACTTTTTTTGTTTTACTTATGGTTAATTTAACTTTATTATTGAAATTTTTGGTCCTCTCAAAAAGGCTTGTGCCGGCCCTGTTTGAGATTATTTTTAAGAGATGTTGAAAATCATCCAGATAAATGTCAAGAATAGCCTTTTAATGATCATCACAGTGACCTGGTGAGGTTAACATGTGGCCTTGTGTTCGTCGCATCAGACGCCTTTGCGTGTTTTTACA
>NW_015116517.1:27659-29718 GCF_001443285.1 Poecilia latipinna | reverse complement strand
ACTAAATTGCACGATTGCTTGAACTGCCAATTTCAGGGTTTGTAAAAGACACGTTTTGAAGAATGCCAGTTCCTACAGAAACCTTTCAGTTTGAGAGGTCGGATGTCCAACTGGCTCTCTGAGGATGAAAAACAAGCCAACCTGTTTTTATGATTTCTTTGACTTTCCTTTTCTGCATCTCTGTCATCAAAACAAAACTCCTACCTATAATTGTAACTATATAAAGCCGATGAACCTTAAAGGTTCATCTCCCAGCCTTAAAGGTTCATCGCCCAGCCTTTAGGGTCCAGTTTGATTTTGTGCAAACTGGAAAATGCAAAATCTGATTTATTTTTTATTTTTATTTTTTTTCAGATTTTAAAAACAAAATCTCAGATTTCTTTCATACCAAATTCGATTTCTGGCTGTTTTTCGGCTTTTCTTTTCTCAAATTGAAGTTATGGGTGAGAGAAAATATTATCAAAAACTTTCTTTTATTTCAGTCAGATGATAAAACAAGATAGTAGATACAAAATCTGAGGAAAAAAATCCAGATTTTTCCAAAAAATGAATATCAAACAGAGAATTAAACAAATCAATAAAACTGATTTATCTCCCAGCTTTAATTGCAGCTGTGACGTCTTGCATTATATTTTATATAATTTTATTTTGGGGAAAGACGGGACATTTTTTTGAGGAACTTTCTCTAAGGAATCAACACCTTAAAGTGGTGAAGGCTTTCAAGTTTCCCTCTGATTCTGGACGGTTTCCAGTAACAAAAAAATTGTGTTAAGCCCATTAATTATTTTAACAAACGGCACAATTACTTTTCACAGCTAAGTGCAGAAAGCCGGGGCTTGCAAATCAAAACTGCATCTATTCTTCAGTTTTATCAGTCTATTCTGCTGTGTCTCTGTGAAAGTTGGAGTTTATCTGTAAAATAACAAAAAGCCTTTTTTATTTTTTTTACCTTTGGCTCTGTGGGGAATTGTTTCGAACTGTAAGCTTGGATGGGTGCCCACATGTTGGCCTGGCTGGCTGAGCGCAGATGGAGCCTGAGGAGGAGCAGAGTGACACGATGCTTTCACAAAGATTCAGAACAGCTCCAGTCAACAACTACAAACAAAGACCAGAATTTTCTGTTGTTTGAACTCATTTTGTCAAAGTGTTTCCCCGCGCTAAGAGCAGAATGACTTCCTCCTGGACAATAGTCAGAGTTTTCCTCAGCTTGATCAAAACAGCAGGACTTTTTTAGATGAAAAAGGGAAAATCAGCAAAGTTTGGAACTCCTACTCAATATCTGACTTTCCAATATAAAACAACAAAGAACTTACAGTATTGCAATTTTTGCTTTTGTTGAACTGCGTGGCAAAACTGTGTGACAAGAGCTTTTAGTGACTCCTGGATGGTGTTGAAAAGTGCAGCTGAAGCAGTATGAGCTGCAGCTCTGCACACAAACAGGTGCAGAAAGCATAAGAGAATCGTGAGCAATTTTGCTGCCTTTGTGGAGAGCAGAAAGATGATATCTGTTCTGACACCTGCGTGTCAGACGCAGGAAAACTGCAGAAAAAAAGCTGCGAGACGGAGAAATCTCACTCTCTGCTCTGTGAAGCCGCGCTAGGACGAGACACTAACATCGATGTTAACGTTACAAATCACCCCCAGGAATTATTATTAGAAAGTCTGGGCAACAGTTCAGACATATCAGTGTCATGGTGCCAGAGGTGTGAGAGGAAATGTCAAATAAGAGGATTCAGCAGAGAAATCTCAGCCTTAAGGGACTTAAAACCAGGAAAAAGGATGTTATGGAAAACATGTGACAGCACATCCAGAAATATGATGACATTTGTAGCTTTCTCACAACAGACCAAAATAAAGCAGTTTTTAAAAAGGAAAAAGACACTGAAAAGTGTGGCTTGCTTTTGTACTCGACTCCCTTTATGCTAAAGCCCCTAAATTAAATAGGTCTCAGCAGAAAGCGGTACTTTCTAACATTGTTTTTCGACTTGACGTCCGCCAGGGGGCAGTAGAGGGGCATCAGAAAGTTGGAGGGAAGAGCAGAATTTTTTTAATCATAACT
>NW_015116517.1:6010-24157 GCF_001443285.1 Poecilia latipinna | reverse complement strand
ATATATATATATATATGTAAAATCTCATCTGTTAGTCATTATAAAATGCACGTTAAAATAACTTATTGAAATGTTATTTGACTGATTGGCTCCTATTCATATTCATCAAGCTAAAAGTGACAACATTAAGTAAGAAAAACATGCATCATTAAGTCATTAACTACATCTGTCATGACAGAAATAAATCCTAAATTAAATAATTTATTCACAAGATGCAATTCATTTATTAAATATGCCATTAAATCATAATGCAAACTTATAACAGCTGATTAAAATATTTAATATTTTCATTTGAATAATTTAATTACTTTAATTCTAAATTTAATTATGTATTAATTTGGGCTCTTTTGGCTCTCCATACACGGGGAAGTTTGTTGTTATAAGTTTATGAGAATTGCAGTCAACAGGTGTTGGTGTTTTGATTTATTTTTATGTTCTTTTTATTGTTTAAAATGTATTTCTGTATTTAGATAATTTCTCTGTTTATTATTATTATTATTATTGGTCAAATGGTGTTGCCATATTAGTGTTTAGTTTTTTAGTTTACGTTTGAGTTAAAATAAAAAATGTCTGGTAAACTTTGTCACATTATTCTAATGTGTAGCATGAAAAGCTTTAAGGAGGAAAGTTTTTCACATGTCTGCTAATCTCACAATTTAAATAATTTTATTTTGTTACAAATACAATAAACTGATCCAGAGAGTCTGTGCTTTTTCAGTCGTATCCATTTTGTAATATCAGCGTCCAGAAGGACTTGGTTAAAATGAAAAGTTTAAAATGAATACATACAATACAAATATCAGAAAGAGATATAGAATAATGAATTTAAAACTTCTGAATCAAAATAAAGATATTTAAAAATGAGTACGGTTATGAATTATCTTTACCCAGTCCTTTAAGTGAATATTTTAATGCGAGTTATTGTCCTGATAGTGAGTTTATCACTCTTAAATTAAAAACGGATCTAAAAAGTTCTCAACATGCCAGTAAATGCATTTTACTTTAAATTTGTTGAATGTAGAGGGAAAAATGACTCATTGAAAAACCCTGACTCATCGATATTTGCAGCCTTTTTATCTCCTCAAATTAATCCTTCAAAAGCAGCAGATTTTGGATTTAAGATTAAAGGATTCCCTTTAAGCTCTGACTGATTCCTGTGAGCCGACTTCAAAGTTTAACGTGAAAGAGGGGAAATCAACGTAAAAAGGTGTGATAAATGAAAAGATGTGACTTATTGTGGAGCATGAACATAATTTCCTTCCCTTCTCACCCTGAAGAGAGAAGCAAGGCGCGCTGCCGCATTAGATTATCCTTTTAATTCACACTTCCTGCAGGCGTGCTGCCCTCTGCAGAACAACACAGGCTGGAGGAACGCTGAAGTTGTCATCCCAGAACTGAGCCAAAAGTAATGAGGTTCAGCCGTTCCCCGTCTGCTTCTGTCAGCAGAACAAACCCACAATTTACTTCAACATCGTTTGTTTTAGAAAAAGTAAGGAAAAATGTTATGTAACGTTATTAAAATGTAAAATATGAGAGAAAGGAAACATCTCAGCCACTACATACATTCATAGTTCCTCCCAGATTATTTTTATTAGATACTAAAATTGGCGAGTTTGTGGAAAGTTTGTCATGTGAAGAAATATTTTCCTTAAATGAAATCAGGTGCAACTGAGTCAGATCGCTTTTTTAAAAAATGTTCATAATGTTGGACATTTAAAGAGACAAACTAGCTACAATACAGTACATTGTATTGCTAATTAGTCCATAAATAGTGGCTTTTTAAAAATTATGTCTAACTGCAATAAGAGGGTGGTGAAGGGCTGCAAAAACACAAAACCTTTCCAATTATTTTTGGTCTTATTTCTAGAGCAAATATCTAAATAAGACAAAACCAACTTAAAAGTAAAATTTCATCAAGGAGCTTTTTTTAAGTCAGTAATTCTATGTTGGGCAGATTATCTAACTTTTAATTCACAAGTTATAAAATAAATAATCTGCCTGGGGAACTAGTATGTTTTCATCAGTAAATTAAAATAAGCTCCTTTTGCTGAAAATAAGTTACTTGTAAGTTACTTTAATTTTATTTCAGGTGTATTAAGATATTTACACGAGAAACTAGACAAAAATAATTGGTAAAATTTTGTGTTTTTGCAGTGAGGGTGCTAATGCTACAAGGCTTTTCATAATAACTCAATGTTTTTTTCAGCTTCTGTTATTCCTTTCATGAAGGTTAGTTGATTCATTTTTGTTCTAAAGAATGAATCATAGCTTTGAACTTTATTTCAGCATTTAAAACTCTTTTTGCGGAGCTACATGTTGTTTGCAGCAGTACCTGCTAACCCGGAAACGCCATAGGAAACATTTGATTTTCTCTTCGTCCTGATGGTGAATCTCTGCCGGAAGCGGAGGGGTTTCGGTGTTTTGTTGATGGATCTGGGTTTCGGTGTTTTGATGGATCTGGGTTCCGGTGTTTTGTTGATGCATCTGGGTTTCGGTGTTTTGTTGATGGATCTGGGTTCCGGTGTTTTGTTGGATCTGGGTTCCGGTGTTTTGTTGATGGATCTGGGTTCCGGTGTTTTGTTGGATCTTGGTTTCGGTGTTTTGTTGATGGATCTGGGTTCCGGTGTTTTGTTGATGGATCTGGGTTCCGGTGTTTTGTTGATGGATCTGGGTTTCGGTGTTTTGTTGATGGATCTGGGTTTCGGTGTTTTGTTGATGGATCTGGGTTTCGGTGTTTTGTTGATGGATCTGGGTTTCGTAGCATTTCTGCTCCGATCCGCTCGGTTGGAAATCAGATCTCGGATACAAGCGGCCGAAGCTAGACGAGCAATAAAGCGGCAGGTTGGTCCAATCTGTGACTGAGCACAATCTGCTCATCTTTCCATTTTTACTACAATAAGCTTTATTTATTTCTGCCTTTTACCAGCGGAAAAAAATCCATTTCATTTTACAGTTACCGTGAAACGCCCGTCGGCTGAAATGTTTTCGATACGTTTGGACACTATTACCAATTTTCTCAGAGTTGGAGCTCAGGCCTTAATAAAGACAAGCATCAATTTGAGCTAGGTGTTTAGGATCCGTTTCAGGAGACAGATTGAAGTTCTCTCCGCTCTCTCACGTCTTGTTTTGAAGAAAGAAACTGATTCAGTTAAATGTTTGTCTGGCAGTAAACGCTGTGATCCTTCTGACCCGTCATGGTGAGTATCTGTCAAAGGTGGTCAAAGAAAAGTAAACCAGCAAAACAGCCGCAGTTTGTGGGGGAGGGAAGGCAGACCTGTGTGCTGCAAACCAAATATTTAGTCACCAACTTAAATATTTAGCTAGAAACTAATTAATTAGCAAGCTCAATATTTAACTGAAGCTAAATATTTAGTTAACAAGCAAAATTCTTACCTACAAACCAAATTAAATATTTAGCAAGCAAGTTAAATACTTAGTTTTAAGGTAAATCTTTAGCTCCAAATTAAATACTTAATTAGCAAGCTAAATATTTAGTTTCTAATCTAGTAGGGAGATCAGTCTAAAGATCTTTGCTAAGGCTGCTGTTGCCTTTTAGTCTGCATGGATGGATGGATGGATGGATGGATGGATGGATGGTTGGATGGATGGATGGATGGATGGATGGATGGTTGGGGGCATCATGAGGTTTACAGCAACATTATTTTCAGTGTAAAAGCCTCAGTCCTGCAGTCAGAGCTGCTCTTCCCTAAAAAGCAGAATCTCTCTTCAGGGTTTCTTTCCAAATGGAGCCAGAAACGGCTGACTGCAGTCACTTTCACTTTCACAGCTTCAGGCTCCAGTAAAAATGCATGAAGCTGCATCGCGCTGTAATTCAGCTAATCTGAATGTTACTGCCAGTTAAAACGATTAACAGTTTCCATAAACATCCAGCCACGTCTTCCTCTGGGGCTCAGGGAAATCCTCTGAACTGCTGACTCAGCAGCTTTTACAGAAACATTAATTAGTCGAGTAAATTAAGCCGACGTCTCTTTGAATCACGGCCGAGGCGCTCAGTTCATGCTCGAGTTTTGGGGTTTCACTCCAGTGTCACTGCAGCTGTGATGGAGTTTTCACTTAAAGGGGCAGTGTTATTTCCATCATGTTATAATGTTATTCCCTCATCAGAAACAAACCTGGAGTGTTTCCTTGATTCTTTTTATGCATGTTTGAGAAATCCTTTAATCTCTATGGCAACTGTTCAGCTGTTAAACGCCTGGGTGGGCCTAGCCCCGCCTTCGAGGCAAAGTTCCTCCTCTGAGCTGCAGTTTCCCAGGTTTCCACGACTCCTCAAATCAGCTCCTTCAGACTAGCCAGCAGCAATTAGCAAAGACTTGGTAGAACTGTGCAGTGAAATGTTGGTAAAAACACTAAAGAGTTAATATATGAAATTTGGACACTGAATAGTTGCATCTGTAACTACAGGTTAATAAATATTATAATTATAATGCTGAGATTATAATTCAGTTTCTTTTAATTCACTGCTAAAACACAAAACCTTTCCAAGTATTTTTGGTCTAATTTCTAGTGGAAATATCTTAGTATGCTTAAAATAAGACAAATCTAACTTTTTAGCGTTTTCAGTAAATATTTCCTTAATGTTGATGAAAAAGTATTTGTCTTATAAACAGATAAATTAATGTATAACATGTTAAAAATGTCTTGTTGTAAGTTAAACAATGGAACTAGTACATTTTCATCAATATTAGGGAATTATTTACTTAGAATAATTCTCTATATCATGCTGTAAAGCTGTAAAAATGTCCTGATTTTAATCTGAGAATGCAGTGGAAACTGAAAATGTAAAGGCTGCAGTTATTAACAGGAGACCATATACAGAGATTAACTAAGATGAATAGAAAGATGTGGACGTTTAACTCATTTACAGCTGGATTATCATTATCCACTGGCGGGACCTTCAGTAAACTCCAGCTGGGTTTTTATAGAGAAGCGGCTCCTGTGACGCTGCTGATCTGAACCGCAGCATTGTCACTCAGAGGAATAAAGCAGAAGGAAGCTTACTGACGGTCAGCCTCCTTTCACTCCATCCGTCCTGATTCATCCTCCATGAAAGCTTTCACAGAGGCCTAATGGAGGCCGATGCAAATTCTACGTCCCAACGGCTTTAATGGGAAAATAATCGTCTGTGGTTCAAACTCTTGGCATTTTAAACAAAAGACCTAGAAGCTCTTGCAGACATCAGCATCATGTGTGTCTGAGCAGCAGCTGACTGGAATTAAACTGAACAGATAAAATAAAGAAGTGGTTGAAATCAGTGCTGTGGAAAATTATTTTGCCCTCCATTTATTTCTTCTTACTTTGCTTTTTTGTCACATTTAGATGTTTTTCAAATTTAATAAAAAAACGAAGCAGGTTTCAAATCATTATTTTGTTTTGAAGGAACATTGAAACATAAGTTTGCATCTAAAACCACCATCCAGTGTTTGACAGCTAATGAGCCTTTTGTCTCCGTTATTATTTTAATTCCACCACATTTTAAAGATTTTCCAACAGTTTCTTTAAAGTCATGACACAATGGGATTGAAATAATCAATAAAAATATGAATTATTTAAACGAATGGACCTATTTACATTTCACCAAATTGGTGCAATTCTTCTGGTTGTTTGGCTGCAGAGCTGCTCACTTTTTGACCTGCTGGAAAGTTTTTGACCGACAAAACAAACAAAAGGAAAGTTTTGAAGGAAATTTTCCAGTGAAGAAAATAAATAGGAAAAATTTTCTGTCAAGATGCACTTTGGTATTCCAGATGATGCAGCGGTCCATGTCACTGCGGCACAAATTGATGCAGCAAAATGTTCATCAGCTGAAGCCTCAGTCGGCTGTTAAATAAAGCAACAAACCCTAAAACCTGCGCTGTACCCTGAAACTGCAAGTGATCACTAAAGAAAATATTATACAAAACTGCATCGTAAAGAGTTTAAACAATAATAAATGTGTTTTATACTTAACAGAATAAATTTTCAACAACAGCAAATTAAAGGGCAAATGACATCAATTATAATAAAATCAGATAATTGCACAATGAGTCAAATTAAAATTTATTTTGCACTGTTTTCCCAAACAGGGAAATGATGCTTTCCAGTTGTTGAGGAATAATGTCATATTTTAATTTTTTAATCAGTTTTTTTGTCTTCAACTAGAAAGAATGTTAGCACAGTATTGAATATTTTTCTTATGAGATTGTAGAAAAAATGGCCCACGTATTAAATTTCTGCAAAAGAATTTCAGACATTTTTTAGAGAAAACTTTGAAATTTGCAAGAAAAAAAAACAACAAATGTTTAAATTAATAGAAATTTTCTACAAAAACTTGAAAATTTATTAATTAATTTCAAATGTCAAAATTTTTCTTTTGAAATTTTTCTAAAAAATTTCAGTTTTTTAAAAACAAAATTTTTTATAATTTTCTCCTGTTTTCAATGGCTCAACACACCGTTGTAAAAACCCTTTCAAATTTTGGATCTACAATAAATATCGGGATACTTTATTTGCTTGATTTTAGGTTGTTTTTTGTTGTTTTTTTTGGCTCGCTGCTTTTTATTTTTGAGTCTTTGGCCCACAGATCAAAAAGTTTGTACACCCCTGTGAAAACCTTTCTGAGCCTCAACAAACACTGCGGGAAGCCGAAAAGCTAACGACCTGCAGGTACATAAACACGCTGACCTCGGCATCTGTCGGTTGTTCTCCGGGAAATATCAGTTTGATCCAGATGATGAATCGACTTGTTGGCCACAGTTAGAACTGGACCAGCTGCTGGAAGCAGCTGCTTGGTAGGGGACAGATGTCCACAACCAGTCGCACTAATCACTCCAGACTTTCCTCCAGCATGTTTATAGCGAGTCCCAGACAGAAATACTTCATCTCTTCTGCTACAATGTGGCTGGGAATGCAAAACCACACATCTGGGTTTCACACCGCTGCTGCCGTTTCTGTTGAATTTCAATCAAGTCACTTTTCTATTCAGTATCACTAGTGTGAAGTGATGACACCGTGTGGATTTAACAGCTGCCTATGGATTCTCTGCCAACAATCCAGCGCCCGGAGGGTGTGTTTGAAATGGAAACATCGATGATAAAAATCCATAGGAACCAGAAGATCAATGAATGAGGGAGAACAGGAACATCCATGCTGCTCTTCCCCATGGGAGGGAAACACAGCCGGGCCTCTTCATGCCGCTACTTGGGTTAGACAAGCTCATAAATAAAAGGCAAAGATTGTTATAGGCCTGATTTAGATGCTTCTTCTCACTACCAGGCAGAAACACTTTGATTCATAAATGAAAAGGCTCCAATTGAAGCTGGTGGAAAAAAAAAAAGAGGTCAGAGCGCAGCGCTTGCTCTCCGTCCATATGAGCTGGACAGCTCAGCTTTGATTCACAGGCGAGGCTTCTGCAGGGCAGCTGTCCCTGCATCAGGACGAGAGCGCCAAGAGACGGCTCAGCCTCCGAGCAAACACCGTCTCAGCAGAGGTTTAAAGTTAGCAGAGAGAAGTTTGAGGGCGATGGAGTCACAAAGCAGAAAGACGGAACAGGTTCTAAAAAATCCCAACAAACAGGAGGCACTGAGTTTTTACATTTCTTTTACACATATTTAAATTTTGGTTGATTCTCTTTCTTTAATTCCTCCATATTGGAGTTTTTTTTTTAAAAATTGCTTCAACAGAATCAGAAGACACCATCTCAATTTGATTTAAACAGAAACTTTGACTAGGTCACTCTAAAACCTTCATTCTTACCCTTTTAAATGTGGTCCCGTTAGTGAAATTAGCAATAAATAATAAGGATTATTTAGGCCGTCAGCAGAGGAAGAAAAAGGATTATTTTTTCAGAGTCAGTTATAAATGTCACAGTTTCAAACTAAATATTTAATGAGCAAGAAAACACTTCTGTAATATTTTACTGGTTACCTTACAGAAGTATTGAACTAAGTATTGCATGTCTGTTGGGTTATTCCAATACTTAATTCATGCAGGATTGATCTGACTGAACTCTGAAACTGAAAGAAGGTGACAAGTTTTAATTACCTAAAAAATGTTCCAAAAACAAACTGAGCAGGCCAGCAACAGATGGTCAGATTCTCTGTCGGCTCCCCCTGACAGAACCGGGATCCAAAGACACAGAAACCAAATCCAAACAATAAAAGCAGCACAAAATGTCTGCAGCAAACAGTTGTTGACATTAAAAAAGCAATTTCTGTAAGAGGAACATTCTTTGCTGTGTCTGAGTTTGCAGATTAGTTCATTAGTCCCATCTCAGCTTATTGTCCAATGCAAAGATATTTATAATTAGTGACAGCCTGGATAGTTTCTCCTTTAATGACTGTGGCAGAGAATGGTTACAACCTCATAGAATCAATGCTCATTTTCTTATTAGCGTTTAAAATGAGGTTTGACTTTGTGCACCGGCCGACAAAGGAATCTGAAACTGAACCATAATGTCCTTCTCCATCTTACAAAAGCTAAGTCTGTTAATCTGCGTAAAAAGTCGAAGTAGGGGTGAAAAAACACTCCTGTGTGTTTTCACTACAGAATGACATCGGTAACGCAAAAATATGTTTGGCTTTGGTTAAAAATATACACCATAAATGTAGCAATAAATAGCACACACAGCTGCTTAGCAGTTCATTAGATGTAAAATAAACTGAGAAAATATTGTTTTTTTTGTAACTTTTATAAAAAGCCAGGAGGAAGGTATTAGCGCTGTCAATCATCCTCTTGCTCTCTGCTACGCTACAGCTCCTTTGCCTGGCGTGAATGCTAAGGTTAGTTAGCTTAGCCACTGATGATGCTGCTAAGCCTCAAACAATTTTCCTGTAAGTTTCCATTAAGTTGTTTCTCCACCTTTAGCATAACTGCAGAGCATATACGAGCATGATTGACAGCAATAAGACCCACCTCCTGACTCTGATTGGTTGTTTCCGACTGATTTCTGCAAATGACCGTAGAACTACCAGGGGGCAAAGAAGCTCAATTTGTTTGTGTTTTTCACAGATCTCAGAAATTTTCTCAAAAAACTTGGAATTTTTCTGAGTTCAAAAGTTGAAAATTTTGTTTCTCATAAATTTCCAACTTTTTTCTAGAAAATGTTTGACTTTTCAAACTGGAATTTTCAAGTTTTGTATAGAACATTCCAGAGATTAATCACAACATTTTTGAGGTTTTTTTCTAACAAATGTTGAACATTTTCAAACTCAGAAATGTCTGTTTTTTTAAGCTGAAATTTTCTGAGTTTCTTGTAAATTTTCTAAGTTTGAAACTTGGACATGTCCTCGTTTTCCTAGATAATAGTTTTTTGTTTTTTTTTTGGTGGAAATGTACTCCTTTTTTCTATTGATAATGACTCTAATGCACCGTCGCATATTTTACTTCTGCTCAGGTGTTATCACATGATGTTCTTCATCTGAAATAAGTATTGCTCAAATGGTCTTACTGTGTTCGTTTCTATTTAGTTTTCTTAGCCTTTGTTGTTTTAATGTAATTTCTCACACCTTTTATTGTTTTCATGCTAACCAGTGATTTTACCTCATGCCGTTCGTCTGCAATGCCTCATCATCCTCAGATGTTTCTACTGATTATCCAGCAAAGGCACCGATTTAAGACACATTTCAAGGAGAAAGTCTTTGTTTGTGGCTTCAGGTAGATTTTATTTGATGAGACTTTTATAAGAACAACTTCCTCAGTGCCACTGAACCTGTGTCAGCCTTACTCATAACTTTCCAAATGTTTAATTTTTATATTAAAAGTATCTTTTCTCAAAAGTATGAATAGATTGATTCACTCCAAGCATAAAGTGAGTCACCTTTAAATGACCCTTGTTTCAGAAGCACATAAGTGTCGACCACAAAAGTGTTCATTATGCTTCTTTTTATTGCGAATATGACAAAATTGACATTCATAGACTTCACTGAATTGGTATTCAGTTTTTATAGCACATGCCCTTATTTCTCTATCACCATTTGCCTTATTTATTCAGGCAGTGAAACGATAAAAACACAGTTACTCCCTTTTGGTGATAAGTTTCGTCTTTGTAAGTTCGAACCATCTCTTGGGAAATTATCTGGCAGATGCCACTTTAAAAGAACCAACTTTAAAGTCTTCTTCACAGCTCACTCAAACCCAGAAAAGGAGGCACATCAGAGGGGCTCAAAGATTTTCTAACTGATAGCACACGAATGAACAAGAACATACAACGGTAAAGTGTTAAAATTAGGTATCAGTTAACCTCTCAGACATTTTATTAAAACAAAATCATTTGAAGTTGACAACTGCAGCTTTAAGAATGAAAACTTTCTAATTTGCTAAATTTGCACCTTTATTATACAAGCCATCATAAAGATGACCTATTATGCTTTCTTGAACAGGTTAGGATAGGTCTGTGGATTGTACAAAATATGTTTAAAGATAATGAAATTTTAGCCTGGTCAGTTCTGCCTGTTTTGAACTGTTTTAGGGCGTCCTGTCACTTTAAATCCAAATAAGCTGCTGCTGCTGGCCACGCCTCCCCAACTCAACATTTACACTTGCACATGAAAATGGCTGCAAACAGATGCACCATTATATAACTGCACATCTTTGAAAAACAGAAGTGGAGCCTCCTCCACAACCAACAAGAATACACCAGATTTCTGGGTGGTAAGTCAACAACAAAACACTTATCTTTTCCAGCAGCCATTGTACAGCAAAAAAAACAGCTGGCCAAATGTACTGGAGCTCAGCTTGGGATGCTAGGTGATGAGCGGAACTTTGCTGGGGTTGCTAGGTGATGAGCGGAACTCTGCTGGGGTTGCTAGGTGATGAGCGGAACTCTGCTGGGGTTGCTAGGTGATGAGCTTAAAAATTTAGATTTTTTTTTTAGAAAATTTTTGAGATTTACCTCAAAATTTCTGCATTTTTGGTCAAAATCTTCTCCTTTTTATATCTGCAATGGCTGATGGGTATTACTGGCTGAACTTGACAAGAAAACAGAAATATTTTTGGAGGGTTTGAAGGTAAAGTATTATAGACTGTAAAAGGAAAGAAGTTTTAGTGTAAACTTGCTTGTTAAAAACGTCCCGTCTCTTCTTTCCTGTGAATTTGCTGTGGCTGCAAAACAATTGAACCACTTGGGAATCGACTGCTCTGAAGACGCCTGACAAGATCCAGACACAAACTGAGGGACTTTTATCTCCCCCCCTGCTGGTTTAAAACATCACAACACAAGAAGCGACTGGGCGCACCAGCAGCCATGATTAGCATCCTGTCAGCGCTCTCACAGGAGACAAATACCCCACTGTGGATGTGACATTTCACAAAGAAGGAAAATCTCTTCCTCCTACCAGCCTGCCACCCAGAGGAAAACACACTGTCACACTTCCTGATATCCCACCCATTGTTCCTATAAGATAAGAGCTTTGCTCCGCAACACCCACACACATTACGCATTCCAATTACAACATACAACGTGGAGCAAATTTTAATCTGTTCAAAGACTTTTCTCAAAATGAAGTGGAAATCTGACGCCGCTTTCACTCTTTCAGACAGGAACGCCAGTTAGAAAAAGGAAGTTATGGAAGACAGATTTGTTTACTTTAAATCAAAGTTGCTTCTTGAAGTCTGACCAATTTGATATATTTTTATCTGCAGACGAATTCAAACGCAGCATGTGGTTGTCGTTTCCATGTCAGACCCTGGTTTAGTAAAGCCAGTCGGTTGGCAGGGATTTTTTAAAACAAGAACCAGGAGAGGAGGCTGGCTCAGAACCTGAATGTTCATTTGGCACCAAACTGTCACAATCTGACAACAACGGCTGACGTTTCAGCCTTTCCAGATGCTGCAGTTCCATCAGTAACCAGAGCAGTGCAGAGTCATATTTAATATTTATATCAGTGCTGTCAGTCCATTAAAACACATCATCAGATTCATCACAGGCTGTGAATAATCATAATTAATCTGACTCTAGTGCTAACACTTTGATTAATCAAGAAAAATCAAACCAGCTCTGTGATTAATCACAATTAATCAGACTCTACACTGCAAAAACACAAAATCCTACAAAGTACTTCCTGAAATAAGACAAAACTAACTTAAAATCAACTTTTAGTAAATAATTCCTTAATATTGGTGAAAAAGTTCTTGTTCCATTGGCAGATTGTTTAACTTATAAAAAGATATTTTTCCCATGTTATAAAAAAAACTTGCTGCGCCATCATCCTCCAACCACTTCCTGTCGTCTTCTTTGTCTTTTTTGCCAGTAGTAAAATCTGGTCACATGACTCGTGTAATGCAATGTTATTAGTTGCAGTTTTTACCAAATAGACTAATTTCAATATAGCTGAAAAACAACTTGATCCCAGTGCAAAACTTTTATCAAAAAACGTGTTTTGTTTTTGAAATTGGTATTTCAGTTTATTCCCCGGTGCCTCCCGTGCTGCTCCTCCAGACTAGCGGCAGCAGCTGTGTGTCTGCTGAGCTCAGTCCACCCAACAAGATTTATTGCCACAAAAGACACGTGATTACAGATTCAACCAATTATAATAAGCTTTGGCCTTTGAAAGGTCAAATTCAAATGCATTCTTTAGAAGCGCTTTAAAGCTGCAAGTGAATGTATCTGTATATTTAAACTAGTGTGTATAATATGACCTTCTGGAAATGAGAGGAAATTCACCGTAAATTAAAAAACTGTGCACCCAATTATTTTTAAAAGTCAATGCACATGTACTGTACATTGTATAATCAGTCCGCTCTGGAAAAACGAGGGTTCAAATACAGAAGTAAAACGGCAGATTTAATTTGACATTCATGCTGTGTTCCACGCAAACACATTTCTGACCTTTATTCTGCCACTCAGTTATTAGAGAAGTTTTCCTGATGAATTCACAGGTTAATGAGCTGCTGCAAACTCTGATTAAACAACAGGCTCTCAGTTTAGGTAGCATTAACCCTTCCAGCTGTTTGTAACATCTGTATACTGTCATAACTTTTAACTGTGCAATGGGTGTTATGATGTGTGTAAAGTTATATTTAGGTAGTGGAGCAGCGATGCAGCAGGAGCCTGTGTGAGTTTTCTATATTTTTGTTCGTCTTATTTTGCTCCTCCAAAACAGGCGTCAAGAATAGAAAGACCTAGAAACTTGTAACACAATGACATTATCCTAAATATCTGCAACTGAGTTCTCCAAATAAGAGCCACAATAACAAGAAAGTACACACACACACACACACACGCACACACACACACACACACGCATTCAGGTATATTTATTAAGAACCTCATGAAAAACTGCTGGTATACTGGAAAGGAACAAAGAGGCAAAGCATTTTGTTTTGCCAATCTGAAGTACAAGTGTATGCCTTTTCAAACGAAGCAGACCGTGGAAAGATTTAGTAATTCACTCAACCAGAGATGATTGAAGTTTTGTAAAGCACAGCACTATTTGCAGTTCAGGGAATTGGCTTTGTAAGCCTTTTCTAGGCCTCCTCCTGCCAACAAAACATTCACACACAATATTTATTCCCCCCGTTTCCAAAATAAACCCAAAGGTTTATTACCCAAAGGTCTCCAACATTTTAACATCAGCCTTGTGTCAGTTTGAACTGGACTTGTGGAATACAGCAAAATGTCCATATTTATGTAAATTATTTCACATTGTTCACACACACTTTATAACTTCTTTTTCATGTTACATAACATCTATCTGTCTGTCTGTCTGATTGCAGAGACACTGGAGTTTATGTCCTGATTCAACTGAAGAATTTTAACTTTATTAATAATTAACTTACAAAAAAAATTCAACAATGACATAAACCTATTAATGCAAATTTTGATTGGCAACATTGGGCAATATGACTGAAAAATGTATCATGATATCAGTGTTTCATGTCAGTCGATATCAATAATTATTGGGTAGGGCTGGACAATAACAATAAATATCTTGTTAGACATGTGATCGAAATTAATAGATAATATATCTGAAAGAATATTCAATGGACTCTTGTTCAGAACCGCACAGCATTCTGGGGGATGTAGGCAGAGGGAAGACTTTAGCCACCACCAACCAGCTAGCTAAGCAAGGTTGGTAGCATCAACTCACTCGCTCTTTGGTTACCTAACAACAACCTTTTGAGTAACTTGTCAAGTTTCTTCACTTTGCCTCATAACTGCTTAGAAATATAATATAAAATAAAATAAAAAAAACACCGGCATGGAGTGAAAACTGGATAAAACACAAAAAGTTGCACCACCAGTTTGGCAATATTTCAGATGTTTAAAACAAAAACCTTAACCAACATTAGCATCTTAAACCCTTTTGAAGCAGCATTTGGGTTTCCCATGAATACAGGTCTTTTAAACCTTCAGTGTTGGAGAATAAAAGTTTGTCAAATTAAATTTATGTGAGAAAAGCTCATTTTAATGTTTATCCACAAGCTCCTGGCTGTAATGAGGCTTTCAGAAACCTTCAGAAATGCTGCCACTGGTTCAGCGCTAATTATTTTCTCCTCTACCCATCTCCAGTTTTTATCACACAACTTATGACTCACTCTTCTTAAACATGCCCTGCATTAGTAAGTTGTTCACCTAACATGGCAAATAAAACCAAAAATTGTGGTGGCTTAAAAGATGTTTGGTGACAGTTTCTAAACAGATGCTCTCTCCAGCTGCAGCCTCTATGCAAATAAAACACTGAAGCAAAAGACTTTTTTCCTGACAGCATTTCAGGAAATCTGCCATCTGAAAAGCCAACCTGTGTCTCCTTACTATGGGAACTTTAATTACTACTGGAGCTGGACGAACAGAAATAACAGAAATAATATTGTTTGATTCAAAAGCAGCTAACATGGGACATGCATAGAAAAAGATCATGTTGAATATGAATAGAAATCAAGTTCTCAGTGTCAAAAGTTAACTTGCAGACTGTTTATACATTTTAAAAATATAAACATTACAGCAGCTGTCTAATCTTCTTTACACAGATGTAGTTTGATGTTAACATGAAAAACCACTGCAGGGAGGGGTGTAATCCAGGGATTAAGAGTCATTGTTTTCCTTCCATACAACTAATGCAGTATAGTTTATTTTATTGTTGTTGAAAGATTTGAGAAAATAAAATAATAAAAACAATTTTATTCTACCAAAGGGAATTGTTTGGTGCTCTAGAAGTACAATTTAAGGTGGATAGATTGTGTTTATTTTGCATGTTTTTGTACTTCCATCTGGGTCTCAACTGCTTCTAAAAACAGACCAAGCTACTTAAAAAACACCTAGCTGTTTTTTTGGCAGTAAGTTCATGATTTTGGTGTCTGGGAATTGAGCTGTTTCAAAAGCCTTCTGAATGTCACAAGTCAGAAGCCCAGCCTGTTACCTAGCAACCCCAGTGGAGTTCCACAAGTTACTTAGCAACACAAGCTGAGCTCCAGCATGTTTCGTCAGCTGATTATGTGCTGTACAATGGCTGCTGGAAAAGACAAGTGTTTTGTTTTTGACTTACCATCCATAAACCAGTTGCTGCATTCTTGCTACTTGTGCACAAGTCCCTACTTCTGCTTTTCAAAGATATACATTTGTAGAATTGCACATCCGTTAGCAGCCACTTTAATGTCCAAGTATAAACATTGAGTTGGGGGCGTGGCTATTATCAGCTTATTTGGATTTAAAGTGACAAGACATCCTCAAACCGTTCATTATGAAAGGAGATCAAAATACTGGAAAACTGATTCTCTAAGAATGATTTTGTGCAAAAAATGTAATGAACATGTTTTGTTTAGCCAATAAACCTAGCCAAACCTGTTCAAGGAAGCATAAAAAGTCACATTTAATGATTCAATAATTTAGCATAATCAGAGAAAAAACAGCAACTGTAAACACAAATGGGAAAAAAATGCTTTCAGATTATATCAGTTAATAAAATTTCCCTACAACAACTGCATCAAGCTTTTGTGATGAATGTTGAAGAATCTTAATTCAGTGAAAATATGTGGATGGATTTTTCTGTTTGTATAAAACGGAGAACAAAAGAATGCTAAATGTCTGAAGCCGTCCACCTCCATCTTGTTGCTCCCACTCGATGCCTGCAGCTAAAGCAACTAAAGCTATGCAGATTCATGAGAATGTCAGAGTTTCTGGCTGTCTGTTTAACTTGTTACCAGATTTATTTATTCATTACAAGAGTCATCTAAATGTTGTGACAGAGTAGATAACTAAAAAAAGTTAGCCAGGCCAAAGGTTAGCATGCTAAAGAGCTAGCACATAGCATTTCTTTAAGTGTTTTCAGCAACATCGTCTTGTTGGGCTTGTCTCAGTCTCTCAGTTGGATCAACACTGTTTCTCAGTCTTGATCCAGATATTTTACTTAACATCATCTCTCTAAAGGCCTTCTGAAGTATTTTTGTTTTTGTCGTCATTGCTCTCCATATAAATCACAGCAACAAGGTGAGAATGAACAGGGTCAAAGCAGACGACCTACCATTCAGATTATTACATTTGTCACGTCCTCACTTCGCCTGATTCTCGTCATTCAATAAACTGCCATTCCTGTTTCCTTGAAAAGCACAAAGAAGCCAAGGTTGACATAAAAATTATTCATGTAAGATTGAAAACTAGTTTCTCATGTACAAGGTGAAAAACTAAAATGTATTTTCTTGTCTTGTTAATGTCAGAAAAGATAGCTTCACATTTACGAATCCTATGAGTTCTTCTTGTTCTGGTCATGTAAATAATAATAATAATAATAATAATAATAATAATAATAATAATAATAATAATAATAAATAAAAATACTCATATTTTTTTAGACAGCCTAATATTGTTCTCTCTGCCACAGTTTTATTTCTTACAAGAGCAAAAAGCTTCATTCACTTTCTCTAGAACTTGTTTAGTTTTAGCCTTTTACAGACCCAGAGAAAAAGAAACAATTTACCGTTTTATATCTAAATGAGAAATGATAGAAATGCTGGAATAGCTGAAATCTGATCTGAGTCTAACTACGCAGTCACGAAAAAGGATGTGAACGGAAGAACCTGAATATACAATATGCGCTGATATACAACCACGAGGCTATGAAATTAAATCAATGTTACGATAAATATGCAATTGACTAATGTGTGATTAATTTAGAAATGTGTATAATAAGCTGTGTATAACCGCTAAAGATATATTACAACAATGTGTAGTCCTACATTCACACATGTATGTACATGTATTAATAACTAATAGATTTAATATATGGTATAAAGCAACCTAATGTAACCATGGCTTTCTCCTTTAACCTATAGGGACAGTATTATGTAAAATCAATATTTTTTAGCTTTACATCATGTTATAAAGTTATTCCCTCGTCAAAATAAACCTGGAATGTTGCTTTGATTCTTTCATACATGTTTGAGAAATCCTTTAATCTCCATGGCAACCATTCAGCTGCAGAAACACCTGGGTGGACCTAGCCCCGCCTTCAAGAACGCAGCCCCTCCCCCACTCAGCTCCTTCAGACTAGCCATCAGCCATTAGCAAACACTGGAGCTCTGTTGAGTTCATTATAGGAGCGACTTCTTAGAGAAAAGAGGAGCCATGTTGTGATGACTTCCTGAAGTTTCAGAAAGAGCAGGATATCTTAAAGAGACAGAGGCCCAATTTCAAGGTGTAGAACTACAAAGTCAAATTTCTTATAAGTCATATTTGATGCATGTAGCATTTTTATAACAACTGAAGGTGAAACAGTTACTTAATTGTGCTATAAAACTGTACCATGTGGCTGGAAAACACATAATACTGCTCTTGTAATGGAGAATATTGATGTGACGACTTCGTGAAGATCGAGACAGAGGCACAATTTCAAGGTATTAATTGCACAGTGAATTTTCTTTTAAGTTATGTTGTGCTATGGCACTGTGAATATAGATGTAAAATACTGTATATATACATGTAGTGTTTTTATGAGAACTGAAGGTGGCATAATTGATTGTGCTATAAAATGGCGCCATGTGGCTGGAAAACACATATTACTACTGCTTTAATTAACATGTTTCCTGGATGTGCTTCTGAACTGAATTACATTATTAGTTTCTTTGTTATAGTTGTTTGCCATGTGATGTATTCGTGACCAACCAGAGACAAGCAGGCCTGTCAAAAACTTTTCTCTAATGGAGATGAAGATAATTACG
>NW_015116517.1:0-2762 GCF_001443285.1 Poecilia latipinna | reverse complement strand
TTACGTTCAGGCTTCTAAAGCTGCACCTTACACAGCAGAGGTCAATGTAAAGTTTAATTACATACCAATCAATCAAATATTTTCTTCCGTCTGGAATTGAATATTTTTAATTATATCTCTAACCATTTATCCATCTATGTATTGAATGTTCGTCTTGTCTTCATCCTGCAGTCATCCGTTTTTAAAATGATTCTGCAAAGTGCTAATAATGTGCACCAGAATCCCCTGTGAGCCAGGCAGGCACTCCTGCATAAATCTGTGTGTTTTACAGAAGAAGCAGCATTTATATTCCCCAACACACTTTTTAAGCAAATCCATGACAACCAGCCTCTTTTTCGCAGCTGTTGAAACACAAATAGTCAGTCTGATTTGAAGACAATCATTTCATCAGCCCCATTCTGTTAAACTGATTTTGGATTGTTTCACACTCACAACTGACTTGATGATAATAAGATTTGGTAATTTCATAATTGACCTTTTAAATTTGACCCTTTGAAAAGATTTTGGGGAAATTCCACCGTCTCGTGATTGTAATGTATTTGTGTGATCAGGAAACTTCGACTCTGCAGAAGTTTGTTTAAAATGTATCTGGAGACTAGATGTACCTCTGATCCTGGGAGGGTTTAATTTTAAATAAGCTGTAAGCATCTACACTTCCATAAAACACATCAGTTAATCAGATTTTTGATTATGAAGTTACAGAATGCTGCAACTCGTATCAGCTCCACCGAAAAATGTCTAAAATTTAAGAGGGTTTGAACAAATGCAGTTTATTTAGTTTTAAACTATAAAGTTAAAAGAAATAGATGTAGATGTATAGATTAAATGTTGCTGAGCAGTCACCATTAGTGCATGAATTACTCAGATCTGCTGTAGCGTCGACTTTCTACCTTTCGCTGCTCAGGGTGGCAGCATGTGGGAGCAGCTCTGTACTTTCACTGAGATTTTTTTGTTGTCAAACTTTCATTCTGCAGTTTTGTTGGAAAATAGCTGTTTTGGGGAACCATAATTTAATTTTCCATTGGGATAAAAAAAGTATTTTTGAATCTGAATTATGCAACGTCTGATATAACACATCAACATGAAGTTATTCCGGTGATGTCAAAAAAACTCAATTTCGCAATTCTTCCTTTTCGTAATTTCAATTTGCACAACTTTATTGTCAATGCAAATGCATCGTGACAGCAGGGAGTTACATTGTACCATTAGCAAAACAGTGAAGTGACTGTCTCACTGAAAAAGGTCCTGAAGTTTTAGATGGCTTCCTTCCTAAACCAAAATTTATGTTTTCTACCTTTTTTTTGTCACTTTTAGTTAACGCTGTGTTCCGTTTAAGGCTACGTTCACACTGCAGCCTGAAGTGACCCAATCCTGATTTTTTGTGAAATGTGATTTTTAGTCGTTCACATTTGCAAATCTATGAGACTTCTGTGTTCTCCAGTGTGAACTGCAAACGACCTGAAAGTGTCCCGCATGGCAGTAGAGGGCGCAATAACGTCACACATAGAGCGTGTTAAAAAAGAAGAAGTGTTTGCGGAAGTAAACAAGGAAGCTAATGGTGGAGCGTTTCTTACGATTCCAAAGCCAGCACATTAACAACTTAATCCGCATTTCCGTCCATTATGGTTGTGGTTTATCTTCCCTCTTGTGCGTATGAGGATGCAGAATAGTGACGTTTGTCGAGTATCGATGACGTTCAGGTCGGAAGAATGAAGCCTGGCCGTCAGACTCAGGTTACATTTGAAAAAATCAGACACCGAATATCCACGCAGGTAACATTTGAAAAAATAAAATAAAAAATCCGACCTTTGTTGTTCAGACTGTCATGAAAAGACCAGATAGAGGTCACCTTAAGGACGAAAGAAAACCAAACGAACGGAACTGGGTCATTTCGGGTTGCAGCGTGAAGGCAGCCTAAGAGTTAGGAATGACGTCACATCCGGGTTTACAGCGTCCCCACTAACATTGTCTTAGTATTGCAAAGTGTCTGCCACAACTTTATTTTTCTAAAATTTAAAACGTATGCATATATGTATCTATTGTTTGCTGTTATTTGTCAACCTTAACAAATATTAAGTACATTGGAATCCCACATATTCATGTATTTGCAGATTTAACTAGATTTTTCTGCGGAATGTAACTTAAATTTATTTGCGGAAAAGTCAGTGGAAAAAGACGGTAAAATGGCGCTGCTGGGAGTGGAAACCTNGTGCTATAAAATGGCGCCATGTGGCTGGAAAACACATATTACTACTGCTTTAATTAACATGTTTCCTGGATGTGCTTCTGAACTGAATTACATTATTAGTTTCTTTGTTATAGTTGTTTGCCATGTGATGTATTCGTGACCAACCAGAGACAAGCAGGCCTGTCAAAAACTTTTCTCTAATGGAGATGAAGATAATTACGTTCAGGCTTCTAAAGCTGCACCTTACACAGCAGAGGTCAATGTAAAGTTTAATTACATACCAATCAATCAAATATTTTCTTCCGTCTGGAATTGAATATTTTTAATTATATCTCTAACCATTTATCCATCTATGTATTGAATGTTCGTCTTGTCTTCATCCTGCAGTCATCCGTTTTTAAAATGATTCTGCAAAGTGCTAATAATGTGCACCAGAATCCCCTGTGAGCCAGGCAGGCACTCCTGCATAAATCTGTGTGTTTTACAGAAGAAGCAGCATTTATATTCCCCAACACACTTTTTAAGCAAATCCATGACAACCAGCCTCTTTTTCGCAGCTGTTGAAACACAAATA
>NW_015116516.1:31802-34992 GCF_001443285.1 Poecilia latipinna | reverse complement strand
TATTCTCATCGAGATTCTACCTTTTACATCAAGCAAAATTCCCCTTATAGGTAAAAAAATATGTTATCTTTCCCCCAGATAATATTTATATGTGTAACTTATGCTGTTAAGAGAGTCTAGCAAAAAGATGGTGGGCACGAACACAAAAAAGGAAGCAGATAGGTACCAAAAAGGTAAAAATCAACTTCAGTTTTTAAATGGTGTTTGAATAGCATGAAAAGACAGGAAATAAGAACATAGTACCAAAGAGAAGAGAAAGATTAACAATAGTAGAGGGTGTGACTGACAGGGTCCCACTACTTTGATCAAGAGCAGAATATACTGATCCAGTGTTTTATTAATGTGTTGTTGGTTCCTCTAAGTGGTGTACATCCTTGGGATTTTTGGACTAATGTTGCTCAGCCTCCTGGAGACTATAGTGGTGAACTATCTGATAGAGATGGACTCAGCATCCCAGGACGATGCCCAGAGTGTGAACGAAGAGCATGGTAAAGACAAACATCTATTAATCCAGGGGTCACCAACTCCAGTCCTCAAGAGCTACCATCCTGCAACTTTTAGATTCACCTCTGCTCCAAAATGTCTGAATTCCCTCTCCAGCATTCATTCCTTCCTGCAATAGGCTGGAAACGAGCAGTTTATTTGATCCAGGTGTGTTTGAGCAGAGACGCGTCTAAAAGTTACAGGATGGTAGCCCTCGAGGACTGGAGTTGGTGACCCCTGTATTAATCTAAACGCAGCTTATTGTTATATGCTGTTTTTTTATTGATTTAATTATATGACTGTACTGCATTTAAAACAATTTCCATTTATCTGTCTCAAACTGTTTTTCAGAGATAAAGAAACGCTTTCATGGTGCATCAAAATTTGATGAAACTGCTGATCAGTACTCATCTATTCACAAAGAGGTTAGTGTTACAGCTTCCAATACAACATCTAGCTCAGACTGAACAAGAAAAATCGATTTGGGTTTGACAAAAAAGTATTGTTGTTGAGGTTTTTATGGGATTTAGCTTATCAATCAATATTTATATTTAGAACATTGAGACCGGTGCCTGTCTCCAGCAATCATTGGGTGAGAAGCGGTACGCACCCTGGATAGGGCGACATGGAGACACACAGGATAAACCACCATGCACACACACACTCACACCTAAGGAGAATTTAGAAAGCCCAATTAACTTAACAATCATGCAAAGCAACAGTGTTAAAATTGCTCCACTGTGCTCTCTCAACAAACATGAAGGTTGCATTGTTTTGGTTTTAGACTAAACATTAGGAAGACTTGTTGTCAGTGGTTCATAGAATAAAAGAACAATGTTCATTTACTCAAACATATAACCTATAAAAAGTAAAACCAGAGAAACTGATTTTTTTAAAGTTGTCTCTTAAATTCTTTCAGAGATGTGTATGCCACTGTTAACTGTTAAAATGAATGTAGCTAAACTTGTCCGCTGACTGAATCTCTCTTGCAGGGAAGCCACAAACTACTGACTGAGGTACTCCTGGCTGTGGAAAAGGTCTCTGATGAGCTGCAGGGAATGAAAAGATCTGTGACGTTCCTGAGCAACAAAATGGAGAAAAAGCCCTGCTATTGGGCAAGAATTGCAAAAAAAATTGACAAGATGTTTACATATTTTTATGTAACAACTGTGTTTGTGTTTTTACTTGTTATCTTCACTGTGTGGCTCTTATAATCGGACAGATGGAGGAAAGATCTTAAACATGTTCACGTTGGTGCTGTATAACATAAGTGTTGATTTGGGTGCAATTTTTTCAAACAATCAGTCACTCCTATTGTTTGTAACTTAGTGATAAATTTGATGAAGAGGATTTCATTGTCTTTTATTGCTGGTTGTCATGTTTAGGTGCCATTTGCTTGACAGCAGCAGTAAAAAAGTTCATGGAGGATAAAAGGAGTCTGACAATGTTCAGAACTGTATTGATGCAAAGTTTTTGAATTAGTTTCTAGACTAATATTGGATCACTCCTGTTACATTATCAGGTAATCTGCAGGACCCTTTTGTCTGCCGTACTGAAGCACCAGACTTAGATGCAGGACATATTCTTTCAAACTCTGGAGGGAAGTTTGATGCGATACTTTTTAGTTCAAATTAACTTAACAGTGATTATGCAAATAAATAAACATCGTTATTTAATTTCCCCTTGGGATCAATAAAGTATTTTTGACTTCTTGAATCTCAAGGAACTTTTGCAAAAATGTCAGATTCATACACAGTAACAGTCTTTGTTTCATTGAGCACATATTCAGCTAAAACAGTCTGATTCATTAAAATACATTATAAAGTGATATCTAATCATATCCAGTATCATTTGATTTTGATTGGTTTGGCAGTATGATCAAAATCAGTTGATCAGATAATGCCAGTTAGAAAAAAGTAATTATCTGAAGAGGCCCAGCCACTTGCATCAAGTTAATGACTTTACTGCAATCCCTCCACCAGTGAAGTTATGTGGTGACAGTGGAGAAGGACCAGTCCCTCCAGCAGATCAGTATGGATGGGAATCTGCTGCAGCTGGCTGGGTTTTAAGAGGACAGACTGCAAAAACACACACAGAAGCATCAGTGCAGGAGAACTTCTAAAGAAATCCAGAGCAGACAGTTATAGCTCTGCAGATGCATTTAGAGTTTTAAAGCAACAAAATTGTGTATGCAGTATAACTTACTGGGTGTCATGTTGAACTGTTACCCTGCATGAAAATATTCCAGTGTACTTCATATTTTTGTTCTACCCATTTCTTATTGCATATTTAAAATATTTTAATCATAATTTCTATAAATTAAACATGTACTTAAGCAATTAGATCATATAAAAGGTCTAGAAATATTGTGGAAACTGTTTCGCCAACTCATATTTAAATAAATGTGTATAAAATAAAGGACATGCATGATTCAATTAAAACCATGAATGTGAATTTAGTTTATGACCATGAAACAACAATGAAGGGCAACTAAGAATAAACAAGCAGCCCGACAAAAACATATCAATCTAATAAAGTTTGTTGTAAATGTGTACATTTTTGAATTTGAAGAGAATGTCGTCTGATCTAAGATAACTGAGTGGGAAAAATCAATCAATAAAGGTTCATTCTCAAATGTTTGCTTTGCAACTGGAGTTTTCATATGAGCAGTTTTGGTTTAGTTACACTGAGATGAGCAAAAAAAAAA
>NW_015116516.1:26465-27165 GCF_001443285.1 Poecilia latipinna | reverse complement strand
TATATATATATATATATATATATATATGGCCCTCAAAAAGTTCAAATTTCTCATGTTGCCAAATATGGAAAATAATTGCCCACCCATGACCTATAGAATATAATAGAAACATTTTAATTTATGTACTGTACTAATTACAAGAAATAAAGGCTTGACTCTTTGTAATGAATCTGAGAGTTTCCGTTTCTATAATTAGTGACAAAAAACTTTTAATATTTTCGATATATTTTAATTTTGTGTCTGTATGTACCACTTACATTGTTTAAATACTTTATCATTTACTGATTATCTTACACTGACTGTGAAATTACATTATTGTGATTAAGTTTTTAAACACAAGGTCGCCACATTTGGCATGCAGATGACATTTGAATTATAAGAGTACACATTTTTGCTATTAGCAAAGCATTATCCCAGACTGTTCAGCTTAATTGCTTTTCCATTCATGGTCTTAATGCAGTCCCATTTGTTGTGCACATGTTAAAACCTCTGGAAGTGTTGTTAAATTGAATAAAAAGTTGTGCTGTCCATTATAGCATACTAAAAGTGCTGCAGACTGAGAGTGAATCTCTGCATTTGGAATAAATTGCAATGTGATAAAATGACTAAAATATTTCTGTGGTTTTGTTAATATCTAAATGTAAGATAATTCCAGGAATCATGTTGCTGGATAAAAGCCCTGATAGACAGTCCAATAAAA
>NW_015116516.1:7341-23387 GCF_001443285.1 Poecilia latipinna | reverse complement strand
GTGATAAAATGACTAAAATATTTCTGTGGTTTTGTTAATATCTAAATGTAAGATAATTCCAGGAATCATGTTGCTGGATAAAAGCCCTGATAGACAGTCCAATAAAATTAAAGGTTTTTCTTCTTTGCTTTATTGTGACCATTAACTTTGGAGATAAATGAAAATTGGATTTCTAAATGCAGCCTTTTTAAATATCATTTGTATATTAAAGGTAAAAGTATTTTTTTTAAAGAAGAATGACAGTTGTGTTTAGATACGTTTCCCATGTGAGCTTTATAAGAATCATTTATCTGGTTATGTGGCCTGAATTATGGAGTCCTCAAGAAACAAAGTGTTGCCACTTTGTTTGTTTAGTTAATTTATTGTGGGTTGTGACATTACCAGCTCCTATCCTTTTTTTTGTCACCACCCTTTTATGTTGGTTTCCTGTTAAATTACCATTAAAATCAGCTTTAATGGACATATCAATAACTAAGTGGAGCCTAATCAATCATTAAAAAAACACTCATAAAACACCAGTTTTCGTCTTTGTATTTGGGTACTCAACAATGCCAGTTCATGACAAATTTGTATATTTTTCTCCAAATTTAACATAAAAACTAATTATTTATTGGTGTTGCCGTTAATACAGAATACAGAAGTGTATTTCAAAAACATATTGAAATTATCTCAGTAACATAAAGATTAAAACTCATAATTTCATTAGAACAAATTTTATTGTCTCCACATACAACAGAATTCAGAAAGAGTAAATCACAAGTATTTATATGCCTCACCAAGTATTACACACAGTATGGCATGTTCTAAACTACACAAATTGTAGTTTCTCCTTAAAAATACAGTAATAGACCAACAAAAAATGACGCAAGTGAAAATATTCACATAATCATAGAGAAGACTATAGACTTCAGTCTGGAAAGTTTCCAGGTCTCTCGAAGCCTCCATGGTGTGCCGCACTGAAAAATGATCAGTATTGAGAAGCCATGTTTTATTGATTTACAAATTGGAAATAGGAAATCAATAAAAAGTTAGTCGTAAACAATTAACATAAAAATTAATGGGGATGAAACCATGAAGTATCCCTCTCTGTGGCTGAAAACTTCAAAACTTCATATTGTGATTTGAGGTTCATTTTTTCATAAATAAATCTTTTGTGCCATCTCAGATAATTTATACTTATATGGATCCCAGATATATGCAAAATCTACTTTATGGACAAAGCTCAGTTAATTTCTGTAAACACAGCAATTCATAAAATACTATATATATATATATATATATATATATATATATATATATATATATATATATCAGAATAATGTGATTGGAGAAACTGAAAACAGCTACATGAGCTGTTTGTTGTCATACGCTGACTTTGTGTTGCAGTTTTACTTGAGGTCCTTCGAAAGCTGTTTTGCATCCATGAATCTATTCAGTTTATGATGTTTCAACAGTAGCTGCCAATTAAAGCAAGCAAATATTGTTTTGACAACAAAATTGTAGTTTGCAGAAGTAAACAATTTTGAGTCGGTACTGAAAGGTTTTTGTATAAACCTTTCAAAACCTATGTAAAATCTTTACTTTTAATGTTCATGTGATTTTAAGCCAATTCTTACATTAAGATGTCTCCATTCACTTCCTCCTAAAAGGGTAGTTCTGGTCAATAAAGTGAATATACATTTTCTTAATTCATCTTGTGGCTGCTCATCTATTTACATTTTCCTGGCAAAGTGCTACTGACCACAACCAGAATGAAAATGATAAGTGAACGTTTTCAACATAAAATCAATGATAGTCACTGATGAGATAAAAGTGCAGAGGGTGTTGGCCTCCTTGGCAGATCATAGATCAGAGATGAGGAAGCTGCACTCAGATCAGGGCCATGGATCTCCCATTCCTCTGTTTTCTGCTCGTTCTCTCAGGTAAGCTGAGATGATTTTTGTCTGAGAGGACTTGTATACTTAAAGGCAGTCATATTGTACTTCATTATGAAAGCAGACTGGTTTTTATCAATGTCATTTGCTTCAACCACTAAGGCTTCACCTGTCTCACAGTTAATGATGAGTTTTAGGATAAAGTTTTGAAGCTTATCTTCAGATGTAAAAAAATTAAAAAAAAAAATCCTCCACTTTCCTTGGGCAAAAATATTTAAAAAAAATTTATTTGTATTAAAAAAAGGGGACATTTTTACAACTATTTGTTTCAAGTCAAACAGTACAAAGCTAAAGTGCTGGATTTGGTGCTATAAAAAGAGGGATTTAAGGAATGCAGTCCAGCTCAGGGAAGGAATTTTGGTCAGCCTGTGTGAGTTGAGGTGTGGATCCTCCAACTGGCCCCAATGCAACCGGGTGCTCTCCGACCGTTGTAAATTTTAACACTTTGAGTGATTTTGTAACTTATTTTCCAGTATGTTAAAACCACATTACTATTATAATTTTGCTTTTGTTCAGATTATTTAATTTAGGAGTTTTCCAAAATCTTATTTGAACTGCAGAGAGGAATTTATTTATTTGAAAAGTAAAAGTCAGAGTTTGATGCTGGGTTGGACTAGCTATATCAGTGGTTCTTAGCCTTTTTTGAGGTACCGAACCCCCAGTTTTATATGCGCATTCACTGAACCCTTCTGATAAATACAATATCGCCTGCGCTGCTGAAAACTGTTGAGCGGGGGCGGGGGTGTGGGTGCTCCTCCACACCACTGATTGGCTAAGCAATGCAATGTGATCCTCTGCAGCAAGTGATGGGAAAGCGGGGCACGTCATCACGACTTTACACAAGTGTGTCTTTACCTCCGTTGCAGAGGCTCCGCCGAACCCCTGAGACCAACTCATCGAACCCCTGGGGTTCGATCAAACCCAGGTTAAGAACCACTGAGCTAAATGGATCAACTGCAAACCTAAAAAAACATGTCTGTCAAATTAAGCTGACTTTCAATGACAAGGCTTTAAAATTTATGTTAAATACTTTAGCAAGCTACTGTTGGCAATCTCATTACTGCATCTAAATTTTAATGCATGACTATGCATTTATAAAAATGCACCAAACCAAATTCTCTTCTGTCAGGTGGATCAACATCCAGTTTGGAGCTACAAGATGATCTTAGTGACCAGTCGACATTCAATCTGAGCTCCACAAAAAGCCTGGGTAAGAAATGTCTGTGTAATGATTTTAGAGGTCATCTCTGAAGGGCTATTATCGCCATCAACATATAGCAACTCTACTTACTGCAACACTGTTTGGAGCCATATTATTTCTTTATATGAATTAAGTTTTAGATAATTTGTCATATTGTCCAGTCAGTATTCAAAGCCTTTTACCCTCTCACTATTATTCTAATATCAGTTTAATACATTCCTGCACCACTTAATTATGAAAAGTTTGATCTGAAATGTATAACAAACAAATACTCATTTTTTTTTTTTTTTTTAATAAAACAGATTGGAATACCACAAGTTATCAGCAATCGAATTATGAAAACCAGACATCCAGCGAGAGATCTGATCAAAGTGGTAAGACCAAAAAATTTATGAAATCACCAGTGATCACTACATTTGACTTTGTAACACATAGTTACTTTGTAACACGTTACTGACGTCGGACCACTTTTTTCAGTAACGAGTAATCTAACACGTTGCTATTTTAAATCCAGTAGTCAGACTACAGTTACTTATCGAAATCACTTTGTGTCACTATTTTCTATTGTATTATTGTATTATTATTTCCTCTACGCATCTTAGGGATTGTAGCGACAGTGTCAGCAGCGACAGAAATGTAAACAATGGAGGAAAGAGAGAGATGCGCATTTCGTTGCTAGAAAAACAGGAACTATTTTGAGTCCAAGTCCGATTATTATTATAAGCGGCTTTGGGCTTGTTTTGTTTCTAAAGTCTCTTGCAAATTTAATGAGTTGCAGGTTGCGCTTTTTGGAACTCGTTTTTGAATGTGAAGTTACTCATTTGGGTTTGGAAATAAGCAGAGACACATAATAAATCCCAGAATTTGTCTGTCATCCACGTCTTTTACGTTAGACTCTCCCTGTCCATCATTTCCCGGATGATCCATCCCGCTGTGTCTTTGTTAATGTGAAGTTCATATATTTGCTGTGAACGACGTGTTGGGCTCCAGAAAACTGCAAACATCAAGACTAATATGAAGAGCACAATGAACGTGAAAACAGGATGGACGTGTCCGTAAAGTTGTGCAACTAAACGGCACTATAATTATTAATATTAAGATAAGTGTCACAAATCTGTGCAGAAGGATATCCTAGTTGTGAAGCTGCAGGAGGAGCGCTGTGCGCTGCGCTTTGACAACAAACCCAGGGCCGTAACACAGAACCTGGAGGCTGGGGTAGGGGAATGTGGCCTTTAAAATCCTTCTCAAAGTTCTCCAGACAATAGTGGAGCATACAATTTACAAACTTTTTTTTGTACTGTTGTAACCGTTAAACAATCTCCCCTTCAGGTCAACCTTATAATTGGAGACACATTGTTGATGTTACCATTATAAAATAACTTGTAATTAAGTATAGGCAAAACTCAAAGTAACTTTTACAGGTGGTGGAGAGTTGTTGTCAGCTGCTGCTGAAAGAAACTAAAAACGTTACTTTTAATGTAACTTAGTTACTTTCCAAATCAAGTAGTCAGTAATCTAACTAAGTTACTTTTTCAAGGAGTAGTCAGTAATCCGATTAAAGTTACTTTTTCAAAGTAACTATGCCATCACTGAGGTGTAAAACCGAATTAGATACTACCAGGTAACTTTGTTTTTAAAGTATTTTCTTTCCTACCAATAGAAGCACATAGACCAGTCTTCACAACATTCTTCTTCATGGAAGAAAAATGTTGTATTGGTGGCTCAAATTTTCAAAAACTGCAATAAACAAACATGAACAATCCTCTTATTGTGAATAATAACAAATAGATGGTTACATCTGTTAATTATTTCTCTGAAAAATGACCAAAGACATTATAAAAGCTTCAAGTTTGAGGTGACGTTTTTCCCCAGATTTTAAGTAGAAAAGGATAATCTTGAATTTAGTATGCTTTGTATGTAATTTGACTGTCACTATAATGTCAAATAGTATTATTTGTATTCACTAGTTCTTGTCCATCTTTACCTAATTTTTTTTTCATAATATACTGCTCTTCATCAGATTAACAACTTTTTAACATTATATCTAACTTAGCTATCAACAACCAAAGTGACCTCATTTAGACTTTTATTCAAAGGCTTTATTTAGCAACACAGTTTTTAATCAAGCATTTGTAATAATTCAAGCTGTACGAAATGTGAACTAACAGCAAGAACTTCTCCATTATCAGTGAAGAAGTAAAATTTCACAAAAGACAAAATTCTGTGTTCCAGCAAATTATTAGCATAATATATTATTAGCATGATATGATAAACTCTTGCCTTTGCTATGTAAATAGTGGAGAACAAACATGTGCTTTTTGTTTTTGCAGAAAAATCCTGCAGTGACTGGGATGTTCTACAGCATCTAAACCTGACTAAGAATAAGGAAATGTTTACCATGATCAGGCCTGTTAAAAATCATAAAAGAGCAGTTCACGTTCACTTTAAAATGGAAATCTATGCCATTCTAGATGTGGTAAGTTTCTGTTCTTATTTATGTCATCGTTTTATTTTTATTTGAGTTCATTTTTGTTTGCTAGGTTTAAAATATTCGGTTAAGATCTACTTGTCTTATAAAGAATAAGAATTGTTTACTGTAGCTTTCAGGTCACTCCGTCACCAGTTGTTTCATATGCAGGGTTTCTCTAAGTGTATTATAAGACTGGTGGGCTGCCAGGCTTATTTTTGTTTTTACTTTAAAAAAAATTATAAAAATGTTACTGCTTTTTTTTTCTTGTTTTTTTACATAAGCCGACTGCAAACATCTTTGTTTTGCTGAGCATTTCATTGGCAGAGCAGAATTATTAATGGAGGATGGGTTTATGGTTGATGCTTGGTTGATCCATCAACCAAGAAGCTCCCGGCTTCTTGCCGGGAGCGGGTACCAATCACACCCCTGACGGCACTGCACATTTACCACCTTGCGCGCCGTCACAGCTTCATCTCACGTGTGCCTCCTTTCACTCAAACAAGACAGGGGTTCACCTTTCTCTGCATTTATATCAACCTCCTGTGATGACTCATCTTTGGATTAATTTTTCACCAAGGTATGACTCAGGCTTAAAAGCCACTGCATTTGCTCTGCTTGCAAAACTCAGTGTGAACCTCCAATACAAGTGACCGTTTAGAGGTGGTGTTGAGCCTTTTCTGAGAATGATATATCTTTGTGAACAAAGAATTACATCTAGTGTGTGCGTTTACACACACTGCCCAGCGGTGACTCTGTGTCTGCGCTGATAAAACTTTTACTGTGAACAGTAAAAGCTTGTACACACTTCTTAATGATCAGGAACGTTGTTCATTTTCTGACTGTCAGTGTTTTGATTTTTAGCTTTCATTCCCTAATTTTTTTTACATGTAAACTGTTCTAGATGTTGAACAACTAGAAATATTTCCATACATCTTGTTTTTCTTTTTCCAGAGAGAGGCTGACCAGTCCTTCATATCATACATTTCCTTTATGACTGTGAGTATTCTATGAAAAGTGTCACATTTAACAGATTAGAATAAAATAGCTGATGATTGACGACAAATCAGACTACTGACTCAGTTTTGTCTTTCCCTACTTAGGGATGGATAAATGAATTTATTGACTGGAATGAAGAGGACTATTGTGGAATTTTCTCTGTGGTAGTTCCACGTGAATCTTTGTGGATGCCCGACTTAGTCATTCAAGAAATGTAAATCTGCTCAGTTTTGTTATGCTTAAAACTTTGTAAACTGAGGCATAATAAATTGTGACAAATATTTTTTTTCTTAACTGACATAAAACAAACATAAAATAAATAGATAAATAAGTAAAATCTCAGGTTTGAAAGCATCAAAACTTCACATTCCAAACTATTGTTTCTCTTTTCCATGATACATTTCAGCGACCACATAATGTATCATCATTTTTAAAATTATATTCAGTTATTTGGTAACACTTTATTTGAAGGGGTGTGCGACTGACATGCCACTATCATAAACATATCACCTGTCATGAACATGAAAGTCTCTTTGTGAATATTTCTATTGTCATTAAGTGTCATTCTATAAATAACGACACTGTTAATCCAAAGTTGATATTGTTTAAAATGTCTTTGTCATGATAACTTGTCATTAACCAAGAAAAAATATATTTCTAATGACATGAGATTAAAATGGTTTTGTTGTGACAACCTGACATTAATCAAGAAATCATAATCTGTCATAAATATGTTAACAAGTATTAATCATCAAACTTTGAAAAGTTTTGCAACTTTATATGTTAACATTAAATCACATAGTCCACAACTAGTCCAATGTGTCGCATTTTACTTAAGTGAGGGATAATTGCTAGGGAGCTGGGTTTTGGGCTCGGTGGTGGGTTCTTTCCTTCCCATAGTTATCCACCAGAGGAAGATGGACCTGCTGTGTGATCAGCCAGACCTGCTGCGTGATCGGCTACACCTGCAATCTATCAACCTCATCTGCCAGAGTAAAAGAGGAGCCAGTTGCCAGCTCTCTGGTGCCTCAGTGTTGACCTACTGTGGTACTTCAAGCCACCAGCGATCTGTACTCCTGTGTCTCCTTGAGTTGTTAATAACCAGAAACTTACCTGTAGTGGTTTCTTTCCAAGGTTCTCCTTACGGTTTCCTGGATCAACTCGGTTTGCCGCTCTGGTTCCTGCTCGCGTCTTCAAGTCTCTCTGTAAAGATCTCTGTTTCAATCCACACAACTGGTAACGGTCCGCTCCTCTGTTTCCACGTCGGCACCACGAAAACCTGTCCGCCCTCCAACGGTTCCATCACTCAGCAGTTCCTAACAGATCCGTCCAAGAAAACCTATCGACTCCCTCCCTCGGGATTCCCTCATACAGAGACCCAAGCGCAGGATCCTACTCCCTGGAGGACCACCTTCGTCTACATCAGTAAGAACTCATTTTAAAATTACCTTCACCCGCTCTGGTATTGTTCAAGTTACTCATCATCTCCTCTCTCTGTTTCAGTGTTCCTGTTTACTCTTGTCTCCATATACCTGGACAAAACGCACATCTCATTATTCATTGTTGGAAAAAGTTAAAGTTTATTGACCTCCTGAGAGTGTCATGCATGTGGGCCAAAAGTATATCCAAAATATGACAAATATATTAATGACACAATTATAATGGTTTCATGATGGTTACAGTTAAAACTAACAACAAATGACAGGGTAATGTAGTAATACACAGATGCATAACGTTTTTCATTTTGATAATACTTGTTATGACATATTTATGAGCGATGATTATTCTTGGTTAATGTCAAGTTATAACAAAGGTATTTTAAACAATGTCAACTTTGTATTAAAAGTGCCATTATTTATCAAATGATACTTAATGACAACTGTCAGAAATATTCAAGAAGTCTCCTTCATGTTCACACAGGTGTTATGTCATGTCTATGACAGTGGCATGTCAGTCTTACACACCACGCTTCGAATAAAGTGTTACCAATTATTTTGATTTCCATTTAAAAAAGTCGTTCAGCTTCAGTGTTATGCAAACCTAATCTACATAATTATGTAATAAGGTCAAGTTATGACATAGTATGAAAGAGATGTTTGACTGAATGTTGCCGCTAAGTCTTTTTTATTCTCTTACAGGACAGAAAAGGATAAAGCCGTACCGAATCCTTTTCTCAGAGTTACTTCGCATGGCTGGGTATTACACACTGATGATAAATTAGTGATCAGCACCTGCAAGATGAAAATCTTCCACTTTCCCTTTGATATTCAGAGCTGCAAAATGACCGTGAGGTCTCTCTCATACACCAGTAAGCCCTATTCAACCATTTTTAACAATATATTTATTGATATTTTGCAGATATGAAACATAGAAAACATGATTGAAATAAACATTGAACACTCCTCACCCACAATCAACACTCAGGGTGTAAAATGAAATAAAAAATAAAATTCAGCTAAAACAAGAAGAAAAAATACGTAAAAGAATGGAAAAAAGTAGAAATGCATAAGCATAGAGTTGAGATAGTTTCACAGACACTACATATATCCTGAACAGCCATTTATAGTGTAACAGTTTTAATGCTGTATTAATAGCCTGCATTTGTGCTTTTAATCCTGTTTAAACAGGACTAAAGTCACATGCTTTAAACATGTTTCAACAATGTCTGTAAAAATTAGCTGCATCCTTTTAAAATCAATGTATTGTAAGTCACTTTCGATTACTGAGAAATTCTTGCATGGCTTTTTACTGGATTGACACTTAACCCATTAACCACTCTGCATGTTATTCTGTAGTAACTAGATTTTCAAATGGTACTATTGAAATTGCATAATGTATTCTCAAAATTATTACTGAATCAATCTGGGGGGTTTTCTGTCTCAGGTGAAGAATTATTGATTGGCACAATTGAAGACAATGAAATGATCACAGAGTGGTCTCATGATTCAATCTGGACGCAGTACGAGTGGGAGTTTCTCTCTCTCTCAGTCACCAAGAAAACTGTCAGATATTTCGCCTCCAACCAAACTTACTTCGTTTACACTGTAAGTATTCTGAAGACAGGTCACATAAGGCAAAGATTTTCTGTTTTACTTTCTCTCTGCTGAGCCAAGCTATGCTGCCAACCTAATTGAAGATCTTTGAATCAGACAAGCTGAAGAACTCAGCTTCTGTCTCCCTGCACTGACAGAGATCAGATTTGTCTGAAATGTTATTTTCAGTTGCTGATGCAAATTTTTCTATTCATTCTGTTGCCAGGCTCAGGTAAAGTCCTTAATAGATTACATTACAATAGATTCTGTGGACAGGCATAAGAAAATGTAGAGTTGTGCACTTTCCTAACTTAATGTGTGCAGTCTCCATCAATATTAGATAATCAGTGTAAACCGATTTGCCTTTAGTAAAATGTAAATTTACTTAATACCACCTTTTGAATAAAAATGTATTCTGTCTTTGTGTAAGAATCTTTGCTATTCTGCTTTTACCTACTCACCTTATAGCTAAGTGTGATGGCTTTTCAAAAAATCATAAAGAAAAGGGGATTTTAACAATGTAACATACCTTTTTACAGGTAACCATGCAGAGGAAGTCAGCACTTTATGTCGTCAACTTCCTGCTGCCTGTCCTCTTCTTCTTGTGTCTGGACTTTGTCTCCCTCCTGATGCCGACCGGTGGTGGAGATAAGATTAGTTTCAAGATCACGGTGCTACTTGCTGTTACAGTGATGCAGCTGATTCTCATTGAAATCCTACCTTTTACTACAAGCAGGATTCCACTTATAGGTAAAAATCTCAGCTGTCTTGTCTCCAGGTAACATACAAAGGTATTACCACCCCTCCAACTTTTTGGCAGAAAACATTTTAGTTTTTTATGTGATTAACCAACAAAGTGGAGAAATTTAACCTACCGGTTAGACTTTTTTACCAGGTGTGGACTTTGACTAGGTCATTTCATTACACAAATGTGCTTTGATCTCATTCATTCCATTGAAGCTCTGACTGAACGTTTAATTTTATTGTTCTGCTGAAAGGTGAATCTCTACTCTAGTCTTAGTCTAGGTTTTTCCTGTATTTAGCTTCCCATCATGTCTGACCAGCTTTTCCTTCCTTGCTAAAGAAAGCATTGTGCAGCAAAGAGCATCCTGCTAGCAGGCCAAACAGTTTAATTTTGTTCTTATGTGAACAGAGCATCTTCTTCCAAATCTTGGATGCATCCACTGCCATCAATGACTTATGATAAACTTTAAATGAGATGACTTATGTTTTTTTGATGTTGTTGTTGTTTAAAGGGGATTACTAATAAAATAGGGGTAACAAAATAGTTAATAAGAAAATATAAACATCTTAAAGGGATATGGATATTTTTGACAATCACTTTGCATGCTTGTTTTCCTATGAGTTTGCTCATTTGATCAAAGTTACTCATCAGAAGGCCTTCTGCGATATAACCACTGGGGACATTTCATTCTGGATCATAATTTGTGAAAACATCCATAGGTTGGCAGGTTTTTTATTGTGTTGCTCCTGGTGATCAAAAATGTTTCCTGCATTTGCCACTGAATTGATCATATGACTTAACATTCTCACCATAATGTGTTCTGTGTTCCTCCAAGTGATTTTCTGCATGGGGATTTTTGCTCTGATGCTGCTAGGCCTCTTGGAGACCATTTTCTTGAATTATCTGATGGAAAAAGACTCTTCATCCCTGGAAAGCAAGAAAGAGAGTGTCAAGCGTCGTAAGAACCAAGAATATAAACAATTTTCACTGCTGTCTACGAGATTAGAATAAATTCAGCTCAATCTGATTGTAGTTTCTGATAATTTGTGTTAAACATTTTTTACTTGACATACACAGATCCATGAAGCTGTTGTGTTCACCCTCAACTATCTTTCACTTTCTTCCAGAAATAATAAAAGCTTCCTCCACTGCCTCCACCACTGATGAGATTATCAATATGACCAATCAAACAGCATCTATGTGCAAAGGGGTTAGTGTAATCTCTTCAGGGGTTGATTTCAGGGTTCAGTTGCTCACAACTGGGTGGCTGCTTTAGCAGAAATAAGAAGCAGAAGTTATCTGTAAAAAACAAACAGATAATTAGATTATCTCTTGTGATAAGCAATGTGATGACCCATTATCTGGTTTATAACTTCTGACTCTGATTCTTGCAGGACAGCAGCAGCCAACTGACTGAGTTATTCCTGGCAGTGGAGAAAGTCTCAGATGAGCTTGGAGAGATGAAAAAAACTTTTCTTGACAAAGAGTCTGAAGAAAAGAAGGATGGTTACTGGACCAGAGTCGCCAAGAAAGTAGACAAGATTTTTTCCATTCTCTATGTCTTGGCAGCCATTTTGTTTTTAGTTGTCGTCTTATCAGTGTGGTTCTCAAAATCAGACTTATCGGAATGATCTAGGGCTGTTGTAAACGAATATTTTAGTAGTCGAGTAATCTATCGATAATTCTTACGGTTAATCGAGTAATCGGATAAAAAAAAATAAAATAAAATATTGGTAAATCTTTCATAACGGGGCAGACGGGTGAACGAACTTAAGATGGGGGTAGAGGGGAGGAAATAGACCAGGGGACTGACGGTAGACCAGGTGACAAACGTAAGAACGGGCGGGGGGAGCAATACCGGATATTTAGGGCACCTTCATTCGTCACACTCAAGCTCATCTACCAGCCATGTACCGCCATGATGATTTCCGCCACTCGTTTGTTGAGACCGATGAAATTTATTGTGCGGTTCGTCCGTAAAGCTACACTTACACTGTCACCATTAACTACTCAGCCGCCCGCCGTGCTAAGTCTATCTGCTCACCTGTATAAATACTCCTCAGCGCTCTTCCCGCCGGTGTTATGGATCAACTGGTGGCTAAATCAACTGGTTGAAACCTATGCGCACCGCAGATGTTTCCAAATTGTAGGTGGCTGTGTCTATGCCTGTTGAAAAATGCTACTTGCGTGAAAAAACCGTTTGCAAAACTTTACTATAAATCCCATTGGACGCTTATATATTTAATGTTGCATGTGAAAATTATGTTTCAAAACAATTTTCTAAAGAACAGCATTCATTGCGCTTCGAAAACACCGCATTTGAGCATAACCAGATCAATGAATAACACAATCCCATTCGCATTCAGGTTCACCAGAATACATTAATTCTAACTCATGAATAGCCGCAATGTAAACCTAAGTGGATAGTTTCTGCTTTTTATAACCAGCACTGATCAGAAAAACATTGGAATTGACTCTCAAGTACCTCTTTTGCGAGTTGCTTACATTACATAGAAGCAAAAGGTAAATAGTAAGTGTCGCATTGTTTAGCGACTTTCTACCCAGTTAGTGTCGCTAAACAATGAGGTGGTTGTCATCATATATAAAATTTAACTCACATACCTGATGATGTTGCTTGTGGTGTTTACGTGTCCAAATAGAAAGGAATATCAAGTAATGTCGATAAGTTGTACTGTAATAAAACCTCATCTAAATAATATAAAGTTAACAGCTAATGTAGTTGGTGGTGATATCCAAACTGACAAGCCGAAATAATATTAATAAACGTTACTACATTACTGTCAGATACCACCAACAGATTATGAGCCATATCTACAGTATTTGTCCTTGCGTTCTCTACTGGGAAACAGTTTGCAAGCTGTTGACGAAGGGAAATCAAATTAAAAACAGAACGAGCCGCATTAAGATTAACTAGTGACAGCCAAACAGGGTCCTCAACGCAGATGTTTGTAAAAAATTAGGTGGCTTTGTCGTTTCCTGATCAAAACGTGACAAACGTAAATAAACAGATATGAAAATGTCTCTACTTTCTCTAAGAGCTCTTCAAAACATAATGGTATGAAGGAACATTGAAGAATACATTAAAATGTCACTAAAATATACTCCACTTCAAAGAAGACTGTACTAAACAGAATTTGTACTACCACCCAACATTGTTAGAGTAATGACGATCATTTTACGTCTGTTCAGTCTTATGTCGACTGACATGCTCGCAAACATATCAATAAATATAAACAGTTATAATATCATGTAAACTAATTCATTGTTCAATTAATGGAAGCCACATTATTTCGTTTTCACTTTAAGACTTCACTCGGCTGCAGAAGCAAAGCTGTGCACCTTGGTAATCTGACAATATTCTTACCGTTAAAGTTTGTCTGGCAAATCCGTTAAACAACACTACCTCCAAAATGTTGGCAGCAAGTGAATTATATTATTTATTTTTGTAGACAATAAAACAGACTGGTCCAAAAAGAGAAATAGACTATGGCGCTGCTAACTACTTCGTACCAGCGGTCGCTGAGTTCCAAGAGCGCCGTTTTAACCACCAAGCTATGAGGATAGCTGACAGTCCGATGTTCCTACCCGTCATTGATTGTCATCTAACGGACACCCCGCGCTTTAAGAACCAGAACCAGGCCTGGATTAATTGGTGGCACTTTCAGAATCTCAGTTTGAGTGAAGATTTTAACCTGTTTCTGATGTAAAAGTATATAAGACAGTTGTTTTTTTCAGCGATGTCTCATATGGTTGAGAATTACGGCCACTTGATGAAAAGAATAAAGACGAGAAAAAATAACAAGGAAGAAATTACACTGCCACGTAGATCTGCGGTAGCCATGTCTTCTGTAAATGAGCTAGGAAATAAAGTGTAACATTACAGAAGCAGTTAAAAAGATTTCGCTATAGTTTCTGTGGATACCTATTTGAAATATTGCAATATGAGGAATATGTGAAAAAATTACACAGCCAGTCGATCTTTTTAAACATTTCATTTTTAATCCCAAGGCTCTTCAACATTTATGTCGGCTTTCAGGGAATAATTTTTGCTTTGAGATCTGCTCATGCCACATCGAGATCTATTTCGATCTTCCTTTGACGAGTTTAAACCTCTGAAGCAACACATAAGTCAGGACAAGTTCTGCGTAATTTACACGTTTTGGTGGTTTTGCAGATTAACTTTAAAAAAAAAAAAAGGCAACATACCATATTAGACCAATAAAGTCTTTCTAATTAGTTATTCCCGAGATCTTAGTGGTTGTTTTACGGAATCGGATAGTATTTTTGCAAAGATTTGTAGTTCTTTAAGCTTATTGCATTGTTTACTTCCTGGTTCGGTAAAGGGGTCCTAAAAAGCCACGCCCACAGAAACATCAGTCTTTTCCAGCTGCCACTAGCTGCCACCACTAGTTTATTTAGCCACCAGTTGATCCATAACACCGTTCGCTCTGAACCAGCAGCTCCGGGAGCAGAAAGGCTGCCGTGCTCCACGGATTGTTCAGTCCATCTGTTTACCTGTATAAATACACCCGCCGTGCTCTTCACTGCCACTAGGCACAAGCTCTGGGAGCAGAAAGGCTGCCGTGCTCCAGGGATTGTTCAGTCCATCTGTTTACCTGTATAAATACACCCGCCGTGCTCTTCACTGCCACTAGGCACAAGCTCTGGGAGCAGAAAGGCTGCCGTACTCCAGGCATCGTGCCAGTCATTTTAAGGATGCTTGTTGGTCCCACAAAACCGACGAAAACCCGGACATTATCACTAAACAATAAAATCCCCACCCGAACTTGAAGATTGGACGTTATGCCGCTTTCGCCAACAACTCAGAGGCGGAAGTGAGAGCTCTGCGCACCGCACGGTGCGCTAAATAATAAAGTATAAATTAACGAAGCTTCGAGGCAGGTAAATTTTCCTCTAGGAATTTTAATAATCGAGGTACTCTAATTACTCGAGGAATCGTTTCAGCCCAGAATGATCCAGATATTAATCTTATTGAGATCTGAGAAAGCAACATATCTCGACATAGCTGTGGGTTCACTTTGATTAACAAGCTAAGTATGGCATCAGATGTAGACATTATTATTATTATTATTGGTGACACAAGAAAAAAACATCTTAAAGTTGTTATTGATGAATTATTTAATCAATTAGTGCTTGAGTAAATTTCATGTTGGTTCTAGGCTATGTGTGTTGTATGTAGCATTTCTGATTTACAAACTTTGTGCAGCTGATTCCATATAATAAGCGCAAAAAAGTGTGTCAGTCTGAATTGACTCAAATTGTAACATGTATGCTCGACTGTCAGATGTTAAGAACTATGATAATGGGTTTTTCTTCAAGCTGTGTATCTTCATAAGGCAAAAGAGGCAGAGAATTAGCTAAAAAGTGACATAAGTATGTATTTTAAACATTTCTTACTAAACTACTGTCCCAATAATGGACCCCTGTAGGCATTACTAAACATATATTGCTATTGTTCGTGCATTGTTCCTGCTAAGAGGTCATATATGTACATCGACAGATACCCAGATATACTTGGATTATCTATATGAATTATACATAAATTTAATAGCAGTATAAGTGCTATACTTTAAAGGTGTGACATATGTGGAAACACTCTCTAAATTAAACTAATAAATTGCACATA
>NW_015116516.1:0-1310 GCF_001443285.1 Poecilia latipinna | reverse complement strand
ACTTATTTTCCTTGCATTATATGAGGTCTAAAAGCACTACAAAAGTTTTGTTATTTTGACCATTTCTCATCTACTAAATTTTTGCTTGGAATTTTGGAAACATGTTGTCTGTAGTTCATAGAATAAAAGAACAATGTTCAGTTTACTCAAACATATACCTATAAAAAGTAAAACCAGAGAAACTGATCATTCAAATTTTTGGAGACATACCCTGTTGTCTGATGAAGCTGAATAGGACCTGTTTTGGGCATATGATCATTGTAACGTGAAGAAAAAGGAGAATGCTCTATCCATCCTAACTGTGACGTATTGGGGTGGCAGCGTCATGTTGAGTTCTGCTTCAAGCGTCCACCAAAACGCAAATAATCCAAATGGCTGCAGGTTATACAAACACAGGTCACTATTAAACCAACGTGGAAAACAAATGAAAAATAAAAAAATATATAGTATTGCAGCAGGATCACTTGGTTAACCACTACTTCAGAGTGGCTCCCAAAGACAGAAAAGTTATTTCTTAAGTCAAATATTAGGGGAAATGAAAGAAATCTCACACCAATGTTGGTCAGATCTGGAGTGAAAATTGCAAAATAACTTTCAAAATCAGCCAGATTTTTTATGTTTTTGATCTCCATGCTTAATGCAACCACATTATTCTGTTATTTATTGCCTGTGTTTGCTGTTTTCTGTTCTCACTCTCAGAAATAAAAATCTGGAGCAACAATGCTGGATTGAACATAAGAAAAGTTGTGTAGTGAATTTTGGGCCCGTTTAACTGCACAATAGAAAAGTGCAATTGAAAAAAAAATCAGACAGAATAACTCTTACAAGTACATTACAAACTGTTCCAATTACTTAATTGACAATGTAAGAATAAGTAGCTCTGTTTGAAGGCAAAAATTATTTGACTATAAGTACTGAAGTGGTTCTCAGCAATACTTTGTCAATCAGTTGAAACATAAAATGTAAAAGCCATGGTTTTATCATTTTATCTGCTCAAATGGACAGAAGTCCTTTCATGACATAAACAGTTGAGTGCTTAGGGTGTTGGCCCTTTCCGGCAGCTTCTGTTCATTTGGAAAGGCAAATTTAGCATCAATACATTTGCTGCTCTGTTCTGGTTGTGTTCAGACTGGTAACTCTCAGGATAGATTAAGACAACCACTGAAGTCCAACAGCTATGAGGCTCACAAATCTGTACTTTCTTCTCCTCTTACCATGTAAGTTGAAACTTTTTCCTAGAGTGCATGTAAATGTTGTCTGTTGTTTTAAATGTGCTATATATATATATATATATATATATAGCACATTTA
>NW_015116515.1:33563-34997 GCF_001443285.1 Poecilia latipinna | reverse complement strand
CTAACCTGAATTATTGAAACTCTGCAACGCTAAAAGCTTTGGATGAATAGTCCAAAACCTGATGGCGATCATGAAGAAAACACGCTGCTATAAATTCAGTTCATTAGCAGATGCTTGACACTCAGAGGTTTTTTTTTTTTTTTTTTCACCTGGCTGCTAAGTGCTACATTAGCCACCTGCAGGTTGAGATGGATTACTGTGATAGTAAGGTGGTAATCATTTCCTGACAAGGTTTTTATAAAATACATGAAAGACAGCACTAAAAATATTCTCTGGACTCATCAGATTCAGGATTCAAGAATAAACTAAGAGACTAAACATAAAGGAACCAACTAACATGGCGACACCTTAGTAACGATACTAAACAGAAATGAAGTGAATATGGAGAGACCTGCAGAACAGACCTTCACTGTTCAACCTATAAAGTTTTTATTTCCTTCCCTGCCTACAAACCGTCCTCAAAATTAGTCATGGGATCACTAATTAGACAACAAATAATAATAATAACAGCATCATAATCTTCCTCTTGGCATCTCTTTTTTAACTTTGCCTTTGGAAAGTGTGCGGACTGAGTGGACTGTTTGTCTTGCCGTAGAAATGATTTATGTGTTTTCATTCCTGCAGTTCCCCTCATCAGCACGGACTTAACGTCAACATAGTATTAACGGTAATCTTTTTTGGTCATCTTTGCTGTTTATTAGCAATACCAGTTTTAAAACCCCAATAAAAAAATAAAAAAAAGGTTTTAATGAAGCTTCAGATTAAAAATGAGTTTTATGGAAGTCGTTTGGTTTTTGGTTTCCATGACTACAACTCAGCTGATTCAAACCCCCATTTTACTTCCAAGTATTAAACAATTATTGATAGCTATCTTATTTTTTGGCTAGTCTGCAACCTGTGATGGAGTGTCAGGGTCATTTTAAGCAAAAAATAAAATAAAATAAGAATATAGTCACATGACAATAAACTTCCTATGTTATAAGAATAAGGTTGTAGAATTGCAAGAATAAAGTCATAATATTACAACTTTATTTTTGCGCGAGTTTGTCGTGATATTATGAGTTTATTCTTTTATTATTTCAACTTTATTCTTGTACAACTTAATTCCTGTGATGTTATGACTTTATTCTTGTAATTTTATATGTTGTATTTCAGTTTATTAGCCCTAATACTCCGTCATAGTAACCAACATATTTATTATTATAATTACTGTTTTTATTTCGTAAACCTCTGCTAGATGTCAACCAATTAGCTTAGATTTGGGTTTGAGTCAGCATGGCATGTCAGGTTTTTGTCAGGAAATGGGTTAAAGTGGAAGTAGAGCTTGGAAATGTTTTCTTTTGTCAGAGAGAATCTTGAAAAGATTTTAAGATATTAGTCCACTGAAGAGTGTAACCTGCAGTTAGTCAATTAAGACTTTTATTTTTGCGGGCC